>NW_026252333.1:0-262836 GCF_025094135.1 Mucor mucedo | reverse complement strand
TTTTGGACAGGCTGGAGATGTCGCCAAAATCAAACGGTATTTTCAGCGATGCATGAATTATATTGATGCCTACAGCAAGTGTGACGACGGTAGAGAGGTGGCTGGTGATGTTTACAAATTTGTAACCAAAAGTTACCTTTCACTTCGAAAGGTAACTTTTGATGAAACATTTAATAAACTTTTCTTTCTTCCTTTATTTTTGACTGAGTTTAAAGAGCTTCTATTTTCAAGGATCTTGGCATGTACAAGCCTACTTCATACATTCAAAAAAAAAAAAAAAGGCACCATGTCACGATTTCGAAAATAAAAATATTGAAATGAAATTAAGGTTTGGAACATTTAAGTCCGATCGCACGTTAAAAGGCTTTGCTTACCCATTTGTACGAAAGCCAGTCATCAAGATACAATGGATTATCTAAATCAGGTCGAGCGGGTAGGCATACCGATTCGGAAAGGTGGTTAAGAAGTCATCTACCCATCAAAACTAAGGATCGTTCGAGATGTCCTATGGCCGATTGCTCTTATTCTGGACAGGAAAAGGTTGCAGGTCACCTTCGTGGAAAACACTTGGAGCTTTTGATTGAAAAGGAAGAAATTGTAGACGTTACAATTGAGCAACTCGACCTGAACGTCAAGGACTACTTCAAACAATTCTACAAGCACGAAGTTCAGGATTCGGATCTAGCAGACCTTAAGAAGCAATAGGAGCACGCCAAAGCAATCAAGGAGAGAAAAGCCACCGAGAAAATAGGCCCCAGTAAAGGTAACGGAAAAAGAAAAAAGGATACCACTAGTACAGGTTCAGGCTCTACAAAAAATGGGGAAGGGCAGGTGTGACGTTCAAGTGAACGTCTTAAGAAGAAAAGCAACAAAGGTTCAAAAAACCCACTTGACGACGATGACGACTTCCAGTGAAAAAAAAAAAAAAAAAAAAAAAAAGCGTTTGGACGATTATCTTTTGAGACTGTACTACGGACTTTGAACCTGTTCATACCTTGGGCTATTTCTCCTAACTCTGTATGTTATCGGGGATTCTTAGTAAGGTTATCAAAGAGCTAATAGTTGGATTGTGGACTATGCTCTACCAGTGGCTTGCTATTACCATTCATGATACTTACAATTATTGAGGATGGACATTTATAAAGCTTATGGCGCTGTCTTAAGGGGAATAATTATAAGTTTTTTATTTTAGAATATTAGGTTAAGATATCTGTAAAATAATGTAATGAAGAAATAATTTAAGTTGGGATAATATATATAAAGATTGATGATTTGATAAATTGAGTATAAAAGGGTAGAAATATAAGATAAAAATAAACAACTAAAGAAATGAGACTCTTTAGTCCTTTATTGTAAGTTGGAGAGTTTGTCATGATAAAAATAGAGGTCCTTTTATATTAAATTATTACTTCAATTAATTTCTGCGTAGGTCGAATAAACATTTCCAAAGACTGGGAATTGTTGGATATGAAATATAAATCAGTAACGACATGAAACATAGCTTATAAAATATAAGTATGTAAGCTTATGGTTGTATGTCCGGAATTTCTAGCAGAGAAATCGTTTATCCATTTAGCAATATGTGCGATGATTGGATTACTTGATTACTCATCGTAGGTGCTAGAAGGAACCGCAGTAAATCAGCCAACCGGGGTCCAATGTAGGGTATGATTCCCAGTTAGAAGATTATGAGAACTGGCACTGTGTCTGTTATAATATATGAAGTATATTATAACTCAAGACAGATTAAATAGTAATTGTATTCCATTTATTTAGGCGTCAAATACGACATACTGAGTTTGAGTATGACGTCGATAAAGAAGTACCTGCTTAGATCTTTTGATTTTGATTTTGTGATTCTACTAACCTTTCAATCATGCATCATTACGTCAAGCGCCGACTTTTCTTTTTTACAAGATAAGTGGCATATCATGCACCTAAAAAATACATCGTCTTTCCCCGATTTTCGCACTCTTGAATTGCTTACCATAAACGTGTGCCATGAGACAACTCCTGTTTTCCAAGTGAATTCCCACACAATCGATCGTTGCGCTTTGAGATTTGTGAATAGTGGAGGCAAAGCGGGAACGATTGGATACTGTGTTCTTGTGTAACTAGTATTAGGGACTGTCGGCTGACTCTTTGGATCCAATATATGGAATCACTACCATCTGGCAGGCGTTTTCTTAAACATATGTTTTCTTCCTCCATATATTCTACTGCTGCAATAGTGCCATTAACCCAACCTTGAGAGACATTTAAGTTATGAACCAGCATAACAGGCATGTTTTGTTTCAGTAAAAGCGTTCCAAAAGTCTTGTTTCTCTTAACGAAATTTTAGCTGTTCTTTTGTTGCCAACATATGAGTCAAGTGCAGCGAATTCTTTACCCTCACCAGGAAAGTCTTTGTAATCCTTTTCATTTGCTAAGCGCACTCGTTCTCTTGTAGTATAAAGGCGGAGGCAGTACAGCGGGAGATTATTTTTGTGAATGGTCCTTTTGTTGATAAATTGAATAACGGTTTCATCAAAATTGTAATTTCTAACTTTTTCCAAAATTTCAACAAAAGTGGTTTCTTTTTGTCTGACAGGTTCGATAAGGTTGTATCTGTTGGACGTTGTATATATTTCAGATTCCCAAATAAGACCTTCCATTTTTTGCACCGGGGAGCAATTGTGCTATGTCGCCAAAAAACACAGTCTTAATTCCACCCATGCTACTTGACCTTTGGGTTGTTTTAATTAACGCTTCACTTACAGACTCTAAAAGTTTTGAGCTGACCATTGAATATCGTCAATAAGCAGAAGTAATTTGGGTAAAGCTTAACGTATTCGTCTAACTTGAGAAGTTTGGAACAGAGGAGCGATTTGTGATACCGAAGAAACGATGCAGCGTCTCACCAGAAATGTTGTGGGCAGCTACGCCGGTGGGAGCCAGTTTAAAAACCTTTTTAAAACATTAGACGTTTGCAGATCATGTTTATTCAGTATTTACTTACTTTATATCCCTTCAGCTTGTAGTGTCTTTCCAGCATCCGTAATACATAGGACTTTCCTGTACCTGCGGCACCAGAGACAAAAACGGTGGAATTGTTTCTGAGCTCATATATTGTTTGTTTGTAAACACTCTTTTGGCTTCTGTTTGCACGTTTAAGCATGGCAATCAACTCTTCGCGACAAGCATCCATGCCTCTTTCAGCGTCTACTACATCATTTACAGATTGTATATTCATTCTTCTGTGCACTTCAATACCACCCTCTTCAAGATTGATCAAGTACTCATAATAATCTTCAAATTAAGATAGTCTTATTAATAACAATACGTTATGAAAAATATAGATATTACCTTTCCATGATCTAATTGGGCCCTTTTTCATTTTCGAAAGTTGTATTAAAGATCGGCTTTTTGTTACAATCTGCTGATAGTAAAAGCTTTCACCATTCATCTCGCTTTGATTAAACGTACGCCACGCAAAAGGTTTTTCGATAATCAGTTGGTATAGATCTCTAGAGCTGTAAACAAAATTAGGCAGCTGTCCAGAGTAAAAGCTTCGCGTCACATTCTGAATACGTGGATACATTTTCTTGCTGTAGTTTCTTTATAAAAACTAAAAAATTCTGTCAAAGTCAAATCAGGCGCACCTTCACGCTTTTCATAATGTCTATTTTCCAAAACGTTTAGTGTCGGTATTTCATTTTTTTTTATCATCATTGCTTTTAGCGCATTACCAACATGAGTTCTTGCAAAAATTTCATTGGAACTACTATCAATATCCTTGATGTCATCTCGCAATCTTTTACTGTCTTGACCGAGTAAGCTGGTATTAATAAAGATAACGTTTCGAGAATTACTATGCTTTCTCCATCCCAAGACATCGTATGTGCTTCAACTGCACCAACAATTCTTGTCGCATAATGCTCTCTCTCAGACACATAAGATGTTCTCTTATAGTATCCTTGGTTTTGTTGTTGAATATTTTCAGAAGGATTTTTGCTTCATAATCATCCTTTGCCAAATACTTTGCTAAATATCTTACTGCTTGTGGTCCATCATTGTACTGAATATCCATGCTGGTGCGGAAAACTGCTAGAAGATACGGGTTGTAATTGTTCACGTAAGCATCACCAACGTCTCTTTTGTAGATGCAGCGATGTTCAGTATCAAGTTCAGTGGAAGGAGCGTAAGGCTTAGGATATCCAAATCTGCATTTTTTTGTAGGGTCACCTCTTTTACAATAGCTTTTGTTTAAAATAATTAATTAATACGGTAACGCATAAAAGGAGTTTTAGCTTACTTGTCATTGCATCTGTGAATTTGCAGGTTATTTACTAAACTATGCAAAAGAGGATCGTCAATACTTGTGCCAGGTGGAAAACTTGTATGAACCACATTCATATCGATAAGCTCCTGTGCAGATTTTTCAGTCCAAAGAACCATATGAATGTGTGGGCTTCCACGATCTTGAATCTCCATGACCCAGCTATAATCTTTGATACCACCAATTTGTCTGGCAAAGTGACCTTGAATATAGATTTTAAAAAACCTTAACCATCTTCTCCTGAAGTGTTGCGAAAATAATACAGGGTCTTCCCAAGGGAACTTGGTATCTTCATCTAGAATGTTTTTAAAGTCTGCACTTTTGTCATCACAAGTAAATGTTAAAAAAGTTGAGGAGCACCAAGATTTTCAAATATACACTGGAGATCCAAAAAGTTTTTTCTTTTGTATGCATATGATGACCGAATCTGAGGAGGTACAGTAGAGACAATGTTCTTGTTGAGTTTTCCTGTATTTTGATTCACAACATCCTTTTGAGTTATATTTTCTCTGCCTTTAGTTGAAACCACGAATCTATTAGCAGCAGCGATATTTTTTTTTCAATAAGATCGAGCATGAAGAATAAAAAGAAGGGTCTCGGGCAAAACGTCTATCTCTCATAAGAAGCCTCTGCTTCGCATAAGCTGCAATACTTGTTTCATTCCACGTAGCATTTGCAACACCGCCTTGATTTTCTGGTATACCATAAGCTCCTAATCGATTGTCAAACTCATAGGTATTAGTCGGTACCATGGAGTAGTGACCGGTGCATGTTGGATAGAGATGTGGAAAAAGCAAGGCCAAGAGACTAGGGTGGGAGTACCTAATCATTTTCCCAACATCATCTTCACCTACAATCAACTCTTTGAATTCAACATCGGTAGCCTGGGGGTTTACATCGTTAATGGAAAACAAAGCATTGTTGACCCAGCGTTTATCAATTCCGACATGCTTTTTGTTCTCGGAAACATGATAATTTACCAAGGCGTAGGTTAATTTTGGCAAATCATAGCGGGCTAACAAGGGATGTACACGTTGAAGAGCTTGATATGCTTGCTTCACCTTGGTCTTCCTAATGTTTGCAGGATCACCACGTTGAAAAAATAGTCCCAAGGTTCCACCATAAGCCATTTCAGCAAATTCATAGTTATGCGTCGCATACATGGTACCCTTCACCTCGTAATGACCAATTCTTCCATGGAGCAGCGTGGATTTTCTTGTTATTTGCGACATAAGCTTAATTGGAGACAAAGCCGACTTCTCTCTATAGTTTAAGTCTTTAGTTTCAGGGATTAAATCGCCTATAGCATAATTATTAGTCGATATTTAGAGCTGCTATTAAAGTTTTATATCTTACCAGGATACGTTAACGTGACAACGGCATCCTCATCCATCTTGAAATGCTGCAGACAGACCATCTTCTTGGTTACATCATTGGGATTTGACAAAGGGGTCAATTTCCATTTCAAACAAGGAAAACTGAATAAGTCTGAAAACCGGCGAAACTTTTGATCCTCAGGATAAAGAACTTGCATGCAGACACAGCAGTAACCATCGGGCTTGAGCATTGTAAACTCTTGGAATGAATTAATTTGCTTTTTTTGAAAAGCATTAAAGGTAGATAAATTTGGGTCTTCGATTCTCCAAGAGAAAAACATGATAGTTTAATATATTGTTGAAGTCATTACCTGTGTTTATAGGAACAGTATTTATATTCGTTTTTAAACACGTTCTTTAACTATATTTTTAATTCAATAGCACCACTACAATAATTTTCAGATGTGATTCTTTTTGATTTTCATTTTTGTTTCCATTTTAAAAAAATAGATTTTACTTTGTGAAATAATGGACAACGTGATCCAAGTGAACAAAAAAAGCGCATGGCTTTTTCACCTGAGATTACAAAAAAAATACAATGCCATTTTAAAAAACAAGTCGACATTATAAAAAAATGATATTTATTATTGGAATAGCGGGAGAGGGGGAAGCGGGAGAAGGTATTAAATAACGTTTTTTAAAAAAAAAGCAAACGCAAAAGAAAAGAAAACGCAATCACGAAAGGGACAAGCAAGAAGAAAAGAAGCAAAACTACCAAGGAGACAAAAAAAACTAGTTCTCCATTTCTTCTTCATCATCGATAGTTCGGGAGCTGGCGGGGACGACAAAGATCTCAACAGAGAACGGCATGTGATCATTTAGCAGATTTCTGAGAGAGAGGTTTGGGTTGGCCCAATCCTCCAAACGACGAACACTCTCATTGTACGAATACGTACTCTTAATCACACGAGGAACAGGGCGGTTAGTGTTGGGGTCAGTTGTTGGACGTGTCACCGACTCCACAACAGTAACCGGGTTGTAATTGGACATTATCAACCCTTCAGATACTATCATAAAATGAAGTGGCAAAATTAGCTACATAATAACTTGTATATAATCAAAAAAAAAAACTCACCAAGCTTCTCATAAGAGGTATTTAACTGAGTGGCGAATGCTTCAACATTCAACCCCTTGCCCATCACCATGTCCTCGTTGTAAATGTTCTCAAAAACGTACTTGCACAAAATGTACTTGAGCTTCAGGAACTTGTGATTTTTCTCCAAATCACGGACTCGAATTTTTGTGGCTGTTGTGCCGATGATGTTTCCATCAACATCCAAGGTGGGAAGAGGTCGGGCACTATCGACACTCAAACGAATACTTTAAAAAGCCCTTGTGCTATCATCAAACGTGTACGCTGTCACGTTCAATGGGCCTATATAGAAGTGTTAGATTTGTTAGGATAATAGAAACATTTAGAATATTTACCTGTCAGGTGGTGGCGGCTTCCTACATCACAGTACCGGATGAAATAGTAAATCATCGCAGGATTCGACACATAAAGCTTGACTCTCATGCCAGAGTCAATGGCTTTGGCCTCTAACATAACGTTTCGAGCTGTTACTCGAAATGTGGGAGCACTGGTAATAGTGCAATCGGTGAGTTCTCCAAGAAGCATGTTGTAAATTTGTAATTAGTTATAAAAATAATATGGTTCAATTTTTCTTAAGTATACTTGCTTATATACCCGTAAGCATTTTATAAATATGGAAAGTTATTCCATTAATCGAAATTATCGCAAATAAAATACAAAATTCACGAGAATCGATGATGTAACTCATGAATTATGTATAATAGATTAAGAATTGATAAAACCACGGGAATCGCATCAGATGATATTGTCAATCAGTCAAACACATATGCGTACGTTGGTGTCCTATGTGTCAGGTACAATATATTCTGTCAAACAGTAGTTCAGAATATAAATTTTCTCTTCTCTATTTTGTTTAATAATACAGAAATATGTCTTCTAAAGTTTGCAGGATTTAGTTTAAAACCAATAAGGACCAAATTGCATATATTGCATGGTCCGAGCATGTTGGGTTTTTTTTATTAAAAATAAGGTATCACAAAGTCTCAAATAGCCTATAATACAATAAACATTACACAAATGCATTCAATGCATGTGCTACACATATATATTACAACAGTACCGTGTCACTGTTATAGCACAATTATGTTGCCAAAAAAAATCGACTTCGGTATTGGTTTATATATAATTCTAATGAAAGCGGAATAACACAGAATGGTGAAAACTTTCTATACGTACAGCAGAGGTGGTGTCGAAGAAAAAAAAAGTTGCCTGACATTTTATTTATGGACCCTAAACTCATTTCTATTATGACAATAAAAAACCTGATATCATTATCAATCTATCATACTATTATTTTATGCAAATAGTTAGCAGTCATTTTTGAAAAATTGGATTTTCAAAAAAAAAAAACATGTGATGATGACAAAGTTGTGGACTTACAGAATTAAATTGTTTGTATCCGGCATCATGAAAGATGTTGGAAGTATCTGGTGATGACAATAAAAATTTAATTCTAAACGCACGTGTACGGAAGCTCAATAAAAACCTTACACAATAAACACGCATGTAATACAATGCAATTGACCATAGACCTTTACGTATTATATAACACACATGTATTGACAAAGGAAAAAACAGCTACAATATAATTTTTAAAATATGCAATCCATTGTTTCCACGTTTGTAGGGCTCCTGTTTCCCCATACATTGCGAGTGGATGAAGAGAAGGGGAACGTTTATTTTTTGCTTTATGAAGCATACTTTGGGTAATGTATAAAACTTTGGGTGTTTAATTAAACATTATAAACTTGGTTTAAAACTGACCAAGTTTTTTTCCGCTTACGTATCTAAAAAGACGTTACAGTGTAAAGGTGATCGGACCAAAAAATGTAATAGAGGACTCTTTCAAAGCTTATAATTCTTCATGGGATATCAAATATTTAAAGGAAAAAAAGGATCCCATTCTCATGGTTGCAACTGGCAACATGGACCAGCAACCAACGGTTTCTGGGTTTTTAGGAAGGGCTGTAGAAGAGAAATTTCATTTGGCAGTTATTGCACTAAGAATAATGCCATGTATTCCATTGGTTACAGAGACTTTGAAAGATATGGTTCATCCAGACATAGGCCCCGTACAAATTACCAAAGGTGTTAGAGAAGGATATTTTTATGTAAATCTGTCACTCAATCAAGATTTTACGAATGGCCCTGAATTTTACGCTTCTAATACAGTGGATGAAGAGCTTGGTAAAATTTAGTTAAAATAGTGTCTGCACAAAATTTAATTAAACTTCTAATGTTGCATTTTATCAGATGATTTTGAATTAGAAATTCTTGAAAGGGATCAGAGAAGATCAGGCAAAGTTCATGATGACGAAGACGAAATTGAAGAAAATACAACCAACAGCAATACAAAAAGCAGGACAAATAACCAGAATTTCGATGAAGATGATGATGAAAATGAACCATTTTTCCCAGAAAATTATAACTATGACAATGCACGAAGATTTTCGGAATCCACTGCTGCTTCTTTGCAGTCGACAAATTTAAAAGGACCCATTGAAAAGCCATTGACAGAAGATGAAATTTTTGTAGAAAATGTGATGACTGAATTAAATAATGAGAAGGGACTATTAGCAGATCACATACAAAAAAATAACAGGGACATTATCGAACTGGATTCTGAACTTGAAGAAGCTTCTGATCACAATTACGGTGAAGATTCTGGAGGTGACCAATAATAATACATATCCACATATATTTACAAAAACTTGAGCCCTGTGTTAATACGTATATTTTTATTTTTAACCTTCATCAAAAAACATTTAGACGATAGTGATTGCTCCAATCAAACAATAACAGCGTCAAACCGAACCTCTGAAATAACACCCGCTAAAACCGTAGAGAAAGCACCCAAGAATACTGTTAATAGAATAGCATCTAATTTCACTGAGGCCGAATCTTCAAGAGCATTCAACTGTAAGTATTAAAAAATTATAAATAAAGCACCTCATTTTTAATGAGAAAACTGTTTACATAATTATTCATCCGTACATTTCAAAGTTTTGGTTAGACAGGATAGTTTTTCGGACTCGCCTTGTATGCAAAGTTTTAGGGGAATGACATTGGATGACGACAATACGATTTCCAAAGAAAACAGCAAGGGGAAACAAAAGATGGATTTCAGAGTAAATATGGAAACCTTAGGAAACAGTGACTTTAGGTATGATGTATCATTCAATATATTTAACTCCTTCAGTAAGATTTGACAATCATATGTTATTTTGACGTAGAGAGCCATCGATAATGTCTGATATATCTATGACATCGGATAATCACCAGAATGAAAACGAAAACAGTATAAATTCAGATGCTGAAAGTGCTAGTAAGATTCCCCTTTACATTTACCTGAATAAAATGCTGGTTATTCAAATTGTCAGTTACCAAATTATCTTTATAAATAGTTACTTCAGTTTCTGTGTACAGTCAAGAAAGCGGAGGGTCAAATTCCAGAAAACGAATGAGTAGATCTTTTGATCCGAACAGCCAAGAAGACGTTGTAAGTTTGTAGAATACAACAGTCTAAAGCAATTATCGATACTTACATTCTTATCAATAGGGAAAACGAATAAAGTCAACTGAAACAATTAATGATGAAAGAACCATAGTTCGAAATGCTGTCGAAATGCGAGGAAGAGGAAGACCTAAAAAAGCTATTTCAGCTGAGCAAGTTGACTTACCAGAAAAACCAAGAAGGGGAAGAGGGCGTCCATCAAAGTCGGCTCATAATGAAAACCAAGGAACAATACATACTTTCTTTTCTTCTATTCCAAAAAAAATGGATTGACAAACTATGATGTTATACTTACAACAAAATTATGCGCCACATAAACATTATCTAATTTTGTAACGCAAAAAAAAAAAAAAAAAAAAAAAAAACTAATGGCTTATGCCTGATTCAAAAATAAAACTTGTATATATAACATACCTTTGAATATATATATATATAAGTATTACATTGATAAGATTATAGACAGTAATTAGCCAAGTGACAATAATCAGCATACTTCTGCTATTAATCATAATAACTATATTTGTTTCGGCAAACCGATTTAGCATCTCTAGCATTGCTACATGTTCACCATCTTTTTTTTTTTTTGCTCGGGAGCATGAATTATCAAGCGTCTAGGGGGTGTGGGTTTAAAAAAGGAACATCTTCTGAAAAAAGATCATAATTTAACCAAGAAAATGTTGATAAGAGTTGATAAGAGTTGGTAAGATTCATTACAAGCAATTTTTGTATCATAACCATGATGTATTGCTAGCATTAAAAGTATATTGCTAGTTATAAGCTTGCCTTTTTTAAATTTGTATTTTGATTGCAATTGGTACCACAGCTGTAATTTGTTATTTCAAGCTATAAAAATTAACATTTTGACACAGCTTAAACATTATCAGTACGTTTAATATAAAAAAAGCTAAACAGGCAGTGGATCCAAATGCGTACTTCTTTTTCAATAAAAATATGGAAAGCCTGCTAGTCAAGAAGACAAGACTGAAGTTATAATGTCTTCTATTTTTTAAGTTGTATATTCCATGGTATTGGGACTGTTGAACCGTTTGGATGATATCGATAAAAATGGATCTGAAGAACTAAGCGACGGAGTATCATGTAAAATTTAAAAAACAAAATCACAATTGCTACTTTATCATTTCACCTAGGCACATAAAGAATAGGTATTAACAACTGTCAAGTGAAAAACCCCAAGAGATACATAAAAATTGTCACAGACACAAGCTATTTTTCAGGCACATCTTAATTTATAAGCGATAATAAAAAAAGTTTGTACAACAAGCAGTGAGTTTCTAAAATCCCTATTGGCCATAAAAAAATAATCAGGTAATTTTATGTTACGAAGTGAAGTAGAGAATAACCCGGACCATAAGTGTACCACGCCATAATATTTAAGGAAATAAACTTTCAGAATAAAATTAATACCTCTTTAATTGTAGCAATAGGAAAACGCCAAAGATACCCTATGAATGTATTCTAGCTGAAAAACAATTAAGGAGGAAATGAATGTTAGCTTGATTATTACTGATGATACGGACAAACTTGAATTTAAATTACAGACGGCAGTACAATAAAAAATAACTTTCGATCACCAAATCGATAATTTTTCAGCAGACAGATTGAATTGAATATAATTTCTTGATTGGAATCTATTTAACACAGTTAAATGTTTTACGTTGAGACATCTATTAAATACTCCAATGATTGGGGTCTGAGGGTTGAGCGCAAAGTTTTAAAAGTTATTCGCCTTCAATTTTTAAATAATTAAAGCACGAGCAAGGAAAAAAGCACTTAAAATCAAGTTTTGATATTTGTAGAATATTTGAATCAGGAAAAAAAATTATTGTCTCTTAATACATCAGATACAATGAACGAGATAATTTTTTTTTGCTCCCCGTTTTTTAGTAATACATAGAGAAAAAAAAAGTTGACCAATGACTGATTTTATTTGAATAAATACAAATAAAGAAAGGTACTGTAGTACATATTCCCTAATATGTGAAAAATAAAAAATAATTAAAAATAATTAAAATAATTCATAAAAAAATAAAAATAAAATACTTCTGGTACGTTGTTTCGTTACAAATTTTTACAGAAGGTAGTTATTGATATATTGAACGAATATGCAAAAAGAAGAAGTAATTCTCATGAACAAAAAACGTTATTATTTATGATAGTGTTTGAACATTTTGATTTTCTTTAAAAATTTTTCTGATTTTTTTTTGAATTTATCGTGAATATTCCCATAAAAGGTAGAGGATGGTTACAAATTGGTACAAAAAAGGCGATTTTTTTGGCTGCGTTTCGGCAATAACTAACAATATGTAAAAAAAAAAAGAAAAAGAAAAAGAAAAAGAAAAATAGGAGAGTGCCTTGAATCTGTCATTTACAAGACTGATGAATCAGTTGCTGTAGAAAATAATCAACCCGTACGGCGTTGCCAAAAAGGCCGTATATACATACCACGGGGTGGTCCGAATAAATTTCAAATTTAATTGGAGTGCGCCGCAGGCGCGCTCCGACAAAATTTGTGTCACTTTTTAGTTTTTTTTTTTTTCTAGAAAAAATACCCTACTTGACATCAAATCTAAACTGTACAATATTTACTATAAACATAATTTATTACAAACAGACATAGTACTTTATTTCTTTTGTCTTTTAGTTGATGTATATTTTTTTCTTGGGGTTCTCGGAGCAAGATAATCAAATCTTTGAGTTGACCAAGTACTGCTATTGCTTGATTCCAAATCAACTGCAGAAAAAACTGTCTCCGGTGTATTGATAGCAGTGTTATTATTAGCATAAGTTCTTTTGCTGCTATTAACTAACACCGTATTATCAATAGGAAACACAGCGCCATTAGCAGAATTGTAACAGGGTAGTGGATTAGGCTGCATATGATTAACGTAACCAGTCTGATTAACATAACCAGTCTGATTAACATAACCAGAGAAATATTGTTCCGGATGGTAATACCTCAAAGGCGGAGGTGGATTAGACCATTGTACAGTGCGCGCCAAAAGTGTCCCAATGTTTTAAATTTTTGGCTTTTCATAATGACATCACACAAACTAATGGTTGTTTTGGCCTCAAAATTACATCATAAGTACTTTCACATGTCAGCTGTAATATCCAAAAATAAAAAAATTGTTAGCTCTATTTGGAAATGATTTACAACGACTGAAACATAATTACATCATTGGGACACTTTTGGTGCGATTTATTTTTTGTTTGTTTTTTTGCTATCTACGCCATAAAACGGAATAAAAATTTTTTCTAAAAAACCATATAAATAGCTTAGCTGTTCAGTAACCTCTAACAGTATTTTTTTTAAAATGTTTTTTGTAAAATTATTTTTCGACATAAACATGCGACAGATTTCAGAATCCAAGAGAAACAATGTAGTACAATGCTTGTCTAATGGTGTCAGTGCCCGTGAGACTGCTTCTAAAACTGGAGTCAGCAAACGTACTATCAACAGAATTAGTCAGGTGACACTGGGTCTTAAGAGCAAGCCGCGTATTAGTCGTCCCCCAAAGTCACCAGCACAAACATAGACTATATCGTTTAGCTAGTGACCAAAAGCGGAGTTGAATCGGCTTCCAAGGTGTCTCGAATACTTTCAAATGACTTAGGAGTCTCATTAAGTGCAACGAGCATTCGACGTTTACTTAAATCACGGGGTATTGTTCCATTAATGAAGCCGAAGAAACCATTGCTAAGAAAAAAGAATATCGCTGACCGAGTAGCCTTTGCCAAAAGTCATATTGCGTAGACAGAAACCAATTGGAAACACGTGGTTTGGTCAGATGAGACCAAAATAAATCTTTTTGGGTCCGATGGGATTCATTGGTGCTACAAAAGAAAGGATACGCAGCTTAAACCCCAACACGTGCAGCAAACTGTAGAACATGGCGGTGGAAGTGTAATGGTTTGGAGCTGTATCACATGGTCAGGTGTTGGATTTTTAGTCTTTATCGACGGTAATATGGACAAGCAACTATACAAAACTATTCTGCAAGAGGATCTTCTCAGAACATTAGAGGATTATCATTTAAATCAAAAAGATGTTGTATTTGTTCACGATAACGATCCGAAGCATAAGTCTATGTTAGTCACCGACTGGCTTAAAAATCAAGAATTCGAAAACATGGTATGGCCGGCACAATCTCCGGATCTAAACCCAATTGAGAATGTCTGGTCCTTACTAAAACGACGCCTTTATAGTAACTATGATAAGCCGCCTACCTCAATAAAAGAGATCAAGGAAAGAATTACTGAAACATGGTATGCAATCACACCTGAAGAAGTTAGACTTTATTTGTTAAGCGTAAACAAACGTTGTCAAGGAGTTATAAGGGCCAAAGGTTATTGGATCAATCATTGTGTTAGATTAAGGACACATATAAATAAAAATTTCAATCGCACCAAAAGTGTCCCAATTAAATTTTTGACTTGGCCGAATTTTGTAATTTTATTTTTATTATAAACGGAGTTTTAAATTTTTAAATAACGCTGCCAAAGGGTTGATAAGCTTATAGTCAAAATTCTAGCCAAAAATAGTAGAAACTGATCGACTGATTAAAGCATCTTTGAAAAATATTAAAACATTGGGACACTTTTGGCGCGCACTGTATACTGTTTGTATTATTGTAAACTACAGTTGGTGGGGCAGTTATGGGGTAGTTATACGAATTAACAGGGGGAACAATAGACACCGAAGACACCGTTTGAGTTTCTTGGATTAATGGTTGCGCAATGTTTGATTGTAAATTATAAAGATTATCCAAAGGAACAGGATCAGGAATATTTAAAGGCTGAGATTCCGAATTAGATACCTGTACGAGTTCTCGGGCCTTTGCAACTAAGTTACTGTTCTTAATTATGCTGTTGTAATAATGGGTCCTGTCTTTGAGAATGTTACTATATTGTCTAAGGTGTTCTGGGGACTTGTAGAACACATCAACACCATTCGCAAAAGGAGACCACATTTGAGCAAACTTTATCCAGTCTTGATGTTTGCTCAGGCCCATCTTTGGATTTTGACGAATAATTTCATCAAACAATTGCATCTCCTTTTTTGTATGCACTGGGACGATAGCATACAAAGTGCATTGTAGGATTGCAAGACATTCATACTGATTCTTGTACAGTTTAATAAGCTTAATTGGTGGCAACGAAATATCACTTTCATGATTTAGAGCGAATAAAGCCGTATCAGACTGTACATTTCCTCTCATACCAAAATCTGTTAAAGATTTAGGATCTAAAGGACCAATGCCAAACGTTTGACCAGAAGGGGCAAGGTCAGATAAATTACCAAAGGCCGTGTGGTAATTTAACAATGGTGGCGAATCCAGCTGTCTACGCAACACATTAATTGACTGGCTTAACCAACGAGAGTAGTGACCTTTATGAACAACACCAAATCTGTTGTGAGAGCCAACCTAAAAATACATTTAACAATAAAATATTTATGAATGAATTGAAAAACATTGTCTACTTACATCCGTATTATGGCGAAGTCGATAATCGGCTAAAGCACAATCGGTCAAATCGGGACCAGCGTTGTAACAACCGAATTTTCGACTGATGTTCATATGAACACCACCTTCAAGACTGTTTGTACCACGAGCACACCTATAGACAGGTAGTCCATGACTATCTACACGTAAAAGATAGTACAAGGGAACATCTACGGGATCTGAGACATATCCATCCTTGATCGTTTGTAGAGCTAACTTGGCTTTCTTTTGACAGTGCTTGTCGAACAACTTTGCACCTGAATTAGAGCAAATGGAATCACCGAAGAGATCGAACAGTTCAGTGACTCGAGGATGCAAAACATTGGGCGGTGGAACATAACGCCGAACACGTTTAAGAAGCCACTCGGGATTTCTCAAGAGTTCCTCTTCCCAAGTTTTATTTTGGCTTTCCAGGAATTTAACCACGAGAGATTTGTCGTTCTCATCCAGGACAAAGAGAACATCACGCAATCTTCTGACAAATTCTTTTGCCATACCATGCTTCAAATTAATAGGAATTGAATCAATTAAATGAAACAGATTTTTTAAAATTCTACTGGTAGGAGCATTGCCATCTGTATTGGTGCTATCGGTGTTAGATTCGACTGGCAAAGTGCCACCAAAAAAGATGAATCGCCAGGTATAACAACAGATGTATTACCAGCATATTCAAAGCCGTAGTCAGGACCACCGTCGTCATCAACATCATCATCGCTGTATTTGTTGCTAGTACTTTCAACAACGACATTAATGGGTGCTGTAGTGTCAACAACAACTTCAGATTCTTCTGCAGTATCACCAGTTGGAACCTTAGCAGTGCGCAGGTACGAGGTTTCGAGAGCCACCAAAAAAGGGGTAGGACCAAAATCTTTAAGAAATTTGAACATTCCAAGTGAGTCTTTATACAATGTTGTAATTAGACCGGATGCCTTTACTGATAAAACATTAACAACAGTGATATCGTCTCTGGCTTGGATTCCATTCGAATTAAGATGCTGGAGCCTTAAATTATCATCAACAACTTGACCAAAAGCAGAGGGTACCAAGGAAAACGAGGGAAAAACGTTTACAAAAAGGCCAGGGATTGCAGTTTATATTTCCACGTTAATGACTTGTTCGTTTTTGAGCTTTTGAAAAATAGCAAGACCCACCCATGCATCAAGAGCAGCATATTTGATATGAGACGTGGTCAAGGTGACGTTGGACCAGTGTTCACCTATTCTATCGTTTTCAGGCTTAGGTAAGGACTTAGCAAGCACGGTTTCACAAAGTTTAGCTAAACCGGCTTGAGCACTTTTCACGATACCACGACTCTTGCAAAAGTGAGCCAGATCCAGCCCACCTTTGAACTGCTTTTCAACAGAGGTAGTTTCATTGTAGTCTTTGATGTAATCTTTCATCAAATACTTCAGATCAGTCTTAACATTTTTTCCAAGTTTAATAACGAGGTCACTTTCCAAAAGAGTTATCAACTGAGCCGGGAGGGTGCTATTCTTAAACCTGAAAAGCTGCATGATGTATACACAGTCATTATAGGCTATTTGTATAACAGCTACAGGCTTTCTTGTTGAAGCACCAACCGAAGAGACAGGCCATTCTGTATCAAAACCGATGTAAATGGGTGCACCAGTGCCGTCTTCACCTATACTAACATCAGAGAGAATTGTACTGCTGATTCTGTTTATATCAGTGGACGATGATACAACATGAACAGCTATATAATCCGGTAAGTCGATATCAGGCACAGGAGGAGAACAAGGGATCGGAGAAGTCACTTCAGAAGACGTACCACAAAGTAACGAAGGGATTGTCTTTTCCAAAAATGATTTATCACCCAATGGATTGTCTGTAAAGAATATCTTGGGCTTTGGATTTCCATATAAGGAACGAGACCTGTAAAATTGCTCGAAAGGTTGTACCAGGTGGGATAAAGCCTTTGTCGCTGTCAGGTACATCATACAGATTTCCTCGTATTCATTACAGACAGTGTACACAGCGTTGAATACAGATACAGAATTCATTTTTCCAATTTTCTTAGGAAGCTTGAAAGAATGATCGCCTTTCAATATTTCTGCTGGCAACACAGCCATTTGTTTATCCATGTAGTGCTTGTAGAGCCGCATACTACTAGTATATACATAGCTGAGATAACCAGCAGACGGAAAATGACCCGCATATTTGGACTTGTCATCAAATCTTGAAAAGTCTTCCACCTTTTTATTTGACGCAAAAAAATCAATTGTTGGATTTTTTTTCCGATAAAGAGCGGCATCAAGATACTGACGTTGCAATACATCATGTCGTAATGTATGCATTTCTCGTAGAAGTTTGCTGATACGAGAAGGTCCACTCGAATTTTGCAATGCAGGTCTTATAAAATTGAAAAGCTTGACCGATAAGCCTAATCTATGGGTCAAGACAGCATGAAACTCGTGTTGAAGGAAAACATTAAGCTGCTTTATGATTCCCTTATTATATCCTTTGAATGAATGTTTACTAACTCTATTGCTGCACCGATAGTTGCAAGTCATCAAGTAGAAACAGCTACACATAGTTAAAAGAACGTCAGCATTTGTGAACTAACTAGTTTATATCTACGATAAGATTAGTGTTCGGAATAAAGATCGAAACTCTCGAGCGAGCTTCGATCGTGTTCCAGTCGAAGCTCGCTCGGATGCGTTTTTTTGCAGCTCGAGCTCGCTCGAAGTTTCTTAAGCTCGGCTCGGTTGCGAATACGATAGCTCGAACTCGCTCGCTCTTTTTATTACACAAAGTGCACGTCAAAGTGATGTTAATTACAGAAAATCATGATAATAAAATTGTTATTTATTGAAATAGAAGTTGGAAAAAGAAAAAGAAAAGTTTTTTTTTTTTTTCACCAGCCTTAACACCAAATTCGGATAATTAAATCAAACTATTACTGCATCTATAATTATAATACATTTGGATTTGTGAACATGAAAGTTTAAATTAATTCTGCTACGTCATGTTACTATGGTTGCTGTAAAAAATTGGCTTAGTTGGGTATAGTGTGCAACACTGTTTCATTTTCTATGGTAAATGTGTTTGTTGGTTGTACAATTAAATAAAAGTCCAAAGCATTTTAATTGGAATTATTAGAGCATAAATAAAAAAAAATGGTAAAGGGAAGAAAAGATTAAAATCAAGGGGAAATGCCATCTGTAGTCTTTCAAGGACCTTAACTTTAAAGTGACTACTATCGACATTTTAGCCGAGCGAGCTTCGAGCGAGCATCGATCGAAGCTCGCTCGAACCCAAAAAAAGTGGCGCAAGCTCGAGTACAAAAACTCGGTTCGAGCTTCGTTCGAACTGGCGCAAGATCGGTGCAAGCTCAAAAAGTTCGAACACTAGATAAGATACTTACTCATCAAAGTCAATAATCCTACGGGCCTTGGGATCTTTGGTATAACCATCAGCACTTAAATCCTCATTACACTTTGGGCATTTAAGGCTCGAAAGTGCAAGAAGATGTGGAAGCCAAATGCATACTCTGGGTTTATACAGCTCTTCAGGCGATAGCTGTTTTCTCAAAGCAAATGATGGTAACTTGGACTCATACCAAAGAGTCCCTTCCTTGTAACATTTAGGCCATTCGCCTCGTTTTTGTGTCAGTTCGGTCTGGATTTCACCCAAGTACCTGTCAATGAAACTGCCTTTGTCAACATCTTCAGCTTCCTCAGGCTCATCGACAGATACATTAGGATCATCAGATAGGTTGACGCTATCGTCATCATCGTTATCCGGATCACCATTATCCAAAAAATCATCCATGGCTCTTTCATTCGATAAGAAATCCTAGTACTAAAGTTAGTAAGGCTCAACAAAGCAAATAATGATATAAGGTTTACATACCTCAAGGACTGTTAATTGGTCAGCAGCATTACTATTGCGCTGGTGTGGTTCATCTGTGACGGACGAGAGAGAGATATCAACCGAAATTTCCTTTTCCGTGTCCTCTTCAGTAACAGCAGAATTAGGAGCTCTAATACTGTTTGAGAAAAAACTTAAACGAGACTGAGAGCTATCTGAAACCTTATTTTGCTTATTTTTACTGCCTTTAGGACGTCCACGACCAACTCCAGTGGACTGAGTCATACGTGGTTGTTGAAGCTATTATAAAGACCGTTTTAGTAAAAGATACCAAATACACTGTTATAGATATTAAAATACTTACATGTATGGGCTAAAACGGAAAAAAAAATGAAAAGGTGTTTCTAGAAAAGCTTGCTTACTTCAGCATCCTATTTATACTTTTTGACATTGGAAGATTGTCTGAAACTGAAAAAAAAAAAAAATAGAAAAAAAAAGAAAATCCTTCAGGTACCAATTATTTTTTACTTTCCTTTTTTATTACTTCTCTTTTTAATAAACAGTATTTGATTGCTGGTCTAGTAAACATGTAGTCCTATGTTGGGCTTATGAGTTATTGTTCTTATCATTACGTTTAATCTAAAAAACATATCAATTTAGATGTATTACTTCTGGACCTGCTAAATGGTCGGAGAGCATCCAAAGTTTTTTTTTATAAAAGGTGAAGTTCATAGTTTAATAATTTTCTATAAAAATGAACAATAGAGTGCTTTGTGCCATGTGAAATGACAGTTTATACGCAGAGCACTATCAAAAAAAAAAAGTAAAGTGCAGCGGATATCCAATAAGCTGTTTAGAAAGGAAATAAATTGACGGATATGGTAAGAAATTGACCGATATGGTAAAAAATTGGGAAAAATTCAAGTTCAATTGTAATATCTTCTGCTTATTTTTTTATTCCTTTAAAGCGGAGCTACCCACGTTATGTTCAAACCGCCGCCAAAACAAGGAATTGAGTCTGAATTTTTTATTTTTTCTTAGAGCATCCCCAGCAGTGCCCGATAAAAGTCGATTTGCCCGCTAATTAAGGGAAAATTAAAAGTTTTTTACCCCCAGCAGTGCCCGATAAAAAACCCTTAACTTTGGGAAATCAAAATTTCCCATAAATTTTCCCAATCCGAAGTGTTTTTTTAGAGGAAAAAAAAACATCAATAAAAAATACCCCTTTTTATCTCTATAACCTTTTTTAATAAAAATGAGCAATAACAACGATTCTGACTTCGACAACGGTAACTATTCTAGTAACGATGCCAGTGATGATGGTAATGTCCATGGAATTGACGACCACGAGCAAAGTGGCAATGAGGATGCTGGTCCTTCCGATACCAGCAAGTTGAAGCGTTTCCGCTGGACACACGAGGAGAATGTCCAGGTGTGCAAGTCATGGTTGCGCATCTCGGAGCAGGCAGTCCATGGTAATTTGATGAAGGCGGAAGTGTTCTGGAAGTTGATTATGAACGACTTCAAGACGGAGGGTGAGCTCGACTGGCCAGAAAGAAACGAGAAGGCCTTCAAAAACCATTGGGGGAACATTTCTGCTGCTGTCAGCAAGTACTGCGGCTGTGTCGCAGCAATCCAGCGACGCAAAAAAAGCGGTAATGCTGCTGCAGATGAAGTACGTATCATATAACTATCGATAAAGGGATATAGTAGTTTAACTCAAATAATTTAACAAATAGTTGGGGGATGCTTTCAATTTGTTTCAGACAAAATACCGTGTTCATTTCGCTTTTTACGATTGTTTTTTGGTACTTCGTAGTAGTCCAAAGTGGAATGATGAGATGGCAAGAAGAGACGCCAAGCTCGTGAGAAAACAGGCGGTGAAGGCAGGTTCCAAGAGAACGATTACCGCTTCTTGTGCTCCTGGTAGCTCTGCTGCTACTGAGGTTGGGACCTCAACAGTGATTGCTGAGGATGAAGATGGTGAAAGTGATGGATCCATCATTGCGCGTCCTAAGGGACGCAAAAAGAGCAAGAACCAGGCTTCCATGGACAAGAAGATCACTGATTCCTTGGTTAGCTGGGAAACAAACCAGCAACAGCTAGCAGACGAATACTCTGAGATGATGAAGAAGATGGATATGGCGAACGCCATTAAGCAGGAGAAATTGGCTGTCAACCAAAAGCTTTTGGCAGTCAATCAAAAGTTGTTGGATGAGAGATTGTTCAGCGTTGACTTGGAGAAGTTCAAGGATGATGAAGAGACTTTGCGTTTCTATAAGCTTAGTCGCAAACAAGCTTTGGATCGCCTCGAAGCTGAGATTGAGAACGAAATACTTCGTACAGAAGATATTAATGGTGAACAATAAATATGTTTAATCCTCTGTTCCATTCTCAAAATTATTTATATTTTTAAAACTAGATAGACCTATACTTTTGAGTGAATTTTATTTAGAAGTGAAGTCTAAACAATTCCATATCCTTTTCTATGCCAGAGATGCGCGACCAAGGCCTTCTTCAATCTGAAATGTTCAGATGCATCAATGATGTTTCCGTGGCGCTCTAAATAGCTAGAAAAGCTATAGAACGAAGGATCGCGAGAAATGTCTGCAGCATCAGAAGGATTGGCAGGATGAGACTTAAAGTAATTGTTTGGAAGGGTGTCGCTCTCATCCCGCTCGTCTTCGACTATCATATTATGCATAATTATGCACGCCTTCATGATCATACCAAGATCTTTTCTTTTCCACAATCTTGCAGGACAACTAATTATAGCAAATCGAGCCTGCAATACGCCAAAAGCCCTCTCGACATCCTTACGGCATGCTTCTTGTTGTTTAGCGAAGTTCTATATTTTAAGAAGTCATGATTAATAGCTAGCATATAAATTTTAATATTTTAGAAACGATATTTACTGCCTCGGCACCAGGTTTTGGAACAGAAAATGTCTTTACCAAATTGGCAAAGTTGGGGTATATCCCATCGGCAAGATAATACCCCATGGTAAACTCCTGGTCACCGACGTCAAACTTCACATCCACGCTGCTGCCGTTCGTATATTCATCGAACAAATCTGATCTGTCAAGAACATTGATGTCATTCAATGAACCTGGTAAGCCAAAATGGGCATGCCAGATCCACAGGTCATACGAAGACACTGCTTCCAAAATCAATGTCGGCTTCTTCTCCTTGCCGGTATACTGACCATGGTATGCTGTTGGACAGTTTTTCCAAGTCCAATGCATGCAATCGAGAGACCCGAGCATACCTGGGAATCCACGTTTTTTGTTCTCTTCGAGGAGTCTCTCGGTATCTTCTTCGTTGGGTCTTCTAAGATACTCCTCTCCAAAAACCTCAACGACAGCAGCGCAGAATTTCTTCATACTTTTCAAGGCAGTACTTTCACCCAAACGCAAATACTCGTCTACCGTATCAGCGCTGACGCCGTAGCATAGCTGACGTAATGCAGCAGTAGCCTTCTGCAAAGGATGAAGACCCATTTTTCCAGCAGCATTTGGCGTTCTTTGGAAATACGGATCATGCTCGGTGATAGCTTCCACAATTCGAAGAAAGACATTCTTACGCATTCTGAATCGACGACGAAATTCTTTTTCGCCGTAAACCGGGTTTTCGACAAAGTAATCATTTAATAGACGTTGATAGCCGGATTCACTGTCTCTGTCAATGACTCTGCGTCCTTTGACTGAACCACCTGTCGTTGACTGACTGTCCATTTCATCCTTAAGTCTTTTGATGTTCAGTATATGAAGGACATTATTATTTGCACGCTTTCTGAGATTCAGGAGTGCCATGGCTGCGAGTTGTTCCATCTTAAAAAAATTCGGGATTGAGTAAAAAGATCTTGACACTTTTTTTTTTTCAGGTACATTTAATTAATTAAGTTTTTTTGAGGTCCGTTATTTAAGAGTTTTTTTTTAAACTGCTGGGGTTGACAAAACTTTTATTGCTGAATTTAAAAAAAAAAACTCAAACTTAAGAGTTTTTTATCGGGCACTGCTGGGGATGCTCTTAGAGCATCCCCAACGGTTTTTGAATTCCAAATGTAAAATAGGACTGTTTTCCATCTGTTAAAATAAAATAGAACAGATCGACCCCAACGGTTGTAGCTAAATTTATAATCCCGTTCCTGATTTTATTTTCTTTTCTGTTCTTTTTTAAATTTTTTGTTACAAAAATGAGTAATAACTTTGACATAATTGACAACAATGATATTGAAGATCAACTTATCCAAGAAGCTCTTCAGTATCTTATACAACTTACCGAAGATACACCCAAGAGAGGTGGATCCGTTCTAGTGTTCGAACTTTTCGAGCTTGCACCGATCTTGCGCCAGTTCGAACGAAGCTCGAACCGAGTTTTTGTACTCGAGCTTGCGCCACTTTTTTTGGGTTCGAGCGAGCTTCGATCGATGCTCGCTCGAAGCTCGCTCGGCTAAAATGTCGATAGTAGTCACTTTAAAGTTAAGGTCCTTGAAAGACTACAGATGGCATTTCCCCTTGATTTTAATCTTTTCTTCCCTTTACCATTTTTTTTTATTTATGCTCTAATAATTCCAATTAAAATGCTTTGGACTTTTATTTAATTGTACAACCAACAAACACATTTACCATAGAAAATGAAACAGTGTTGCACACTATACCCAACTAAGCCAATTTTTTACAGCAACCATAGTAACATGACGTAGCAGAATTAATTTAAACTTTCATGTTCACAAATCCAAATGTATTATAATTATAGATGCAGTAATAGTTTGATTTAATTATCCGAATTTGGTGTTAAGGCTGGTGAAAAAAAAAAAACTTTTCTTTTTCTTTTTCCAACTTCTATTTCAATAAATAACAATTTTATTATCATGATTTTCTGTAATTAACATCACTTTGACGTGCACTTTGTGTAATAAAAAGGGCGAGCGAGTTCGAGCTATCGTATTCGCAACCGAGCCGAGCTTAAGAAACTTCGAGCGAGCTCGAGCTGCAAAAAAACGCATCCGAGCGAGCTTCGACTGGAACACGATCGAAGCTCGCTCGAGAGTTTCGATCTTTATTCCGAACACTAATCCGTTCCTGGTCGCCGCTATGTTAATAGAAACCGTGCTGCCGGGCATGAACGTCTTTTCAACGACTACTTTTCCGATGACCCTGTTTATACAGACCAACAGTTTCGTCGTCGTTTTAGAATGAAGCGTGATCTGTTTCTGGAAATTGTCGAAGCAGTTCGATTAAAGGATGAATACTTCACCCAAAAACCGGATGCTGCTGGAAAGCCTGGACTTTCAACGATCCAGAAAGTGACAGCAGCTATGCGTCAATTAGCTTACGGTGTATCATCGGATTCCGTTGATGAGTACATCAGACTTGCTGATTCCACAGCCATGGAGTCATTGAAGCACTTTTGCCATGCGATTGTGGCAATCTATGGGGAGGAATATTTGAGAACCCCCAACAGTGAGGATGTCAAGAATCTTTTGGCAATCAATGAAGAGAGAGGATTTCCGGGTATGTTGGGGTCAATTGATTGTATGCACTGGACATGGAAAAATTGTCCAACTGCCTGGCATGGCATGTACACCGGCAAAGAAAAAATGCCAACTTTGATTCTCGAAGCTGTTGCTTCCCAAGACCTTTGGATCTGGCATTGCTTTTTTGGTCTTCCGGGATCATTGAACGATATCAATGTCATCAATCGTTCCCATGTATTTGACCCCTTGATACATGGTGTTGCCCCTGAAGTCGAGTTCTTCGTCAATGGCAATAGATACGATAAGGGGTACTTTCTCGCAGATGGCATTTACCCAACTTGGTCGACTTTGGTGAAGACAATTGCAGTGCCTACGTCGCAAAAAGAGAAGGTACCAAGAGTAACAAAGATAATTTATAAAAAACTAATTTACTTGGACTTTAATAGTGTTTTGCTAAGGCACAAGAAAGTGTGCGAAAAGACGTAGAACGTGCATTTGGTGTACTTCAAGCACGTTTTGCTATTATTAAATGGCCTGCTAAACTTTGGGACTTTATCAATCTCAAGGCCATTATGCAAACATGTATCATATTACATAATAAGATTGTAGAAAACGAACGTGGTCAGGATCTTGGAACAGACTACCACATGCATTCTTTTCATGGACAAGCTTACCCTGATATGAATGATACCGAAGCCTTTGCTGCTTTGGTGAGCCGTTTGGTTGCTTTAAAAGATAGTGATACACATAATCAGTTGAAAAAAGACTTGATCGAGCATCACTGGCAAAGACAGGGCAATATGTAGTACTTTGTTTCAATTTTATTTTTTATTTTTTAAAAGTTTCTATTTGTCTTCTTCCAATCAGTCTTCTAATCCGTCTTCTACTTCTTCTACTTCTTCTACTACATCTTCTACCACATCTTCTACTTCTTCATCAGACGATTCGTCAGATGGTTGAGAAAGGATTTTCTCCTGTTTTTTCTCGAAGTACGCACGCTTACGAGGGTCAGTCATGACCGAAAGATCCATCGACATGATTCTTTCATCTCGAACTCTCTTGTCGAACCTCATCTTCTTGTTGGTTACTTGAACAGCCAACTTGTTCTGAAGTAACTTCTTCTGGTTCAACTCCAGAAGATCCTTCAAACGGGCGGCGATGCTTTCACCTACCTCGTTTTGGCGCTCACGCTGCTGGAGTGCCTTCAGCTTTTTACACCCCATTGGGCGTGTTACATCCCCAGAAGAAGAACCCGCCTCAGTGTCTTCAATGACTTCAAGACTACCATTGTTTTTTCTCTTAGTTACAACAGGCTTAGGCATGTTGTACATGGCCCACTTTGGCTCAGCGGATAAGATTTGCCAACAGTGTTCCAAAACAAAAGGAGCACCGTTTTTGGTCGACGTTTTGTATAGAGCATACGCCTTATGGACCTATTATGTAAAATAACAATTTAGTTCTGCTAGAATTAAGCTATAGCCATCTTACCAAATCCTGAGGACTTGATCCACTTTGCTGCACACTTCTCAAAAGAGTTTCGTAGCAGCCGGTGAACTTTTGCACGCTGGGATTGATGGTGTTCCAACGGCTGGTTACGGCAGCACTGGTACGTTCTTCGACAGCATTGTCACCGATTTTGGCATTGTAGTCGGTCTTAATCATCGCAAAATTACGGTGAAGGTTAACAACGATTTTGGCCGTATCCGTGACGGATCTGGTCAATTTTCGATCATTCTGTATCCTGGACGGGGCAAGTTTATAAATTGACCGTATCCGTGACGGATCTGGTCAATTTTTTGTCATTCTGTATCCTGGACGGGGCAAGTTTATAGATTGACCGTCACCGTCACGGATATGGTCAATTTTTGATGATTCCGTCTCCGTCACGGCCACGGCCAATTTTTGACCATACCGTCACCGTCACGGATACGGTCAATTTGTTGTCGTGCCTAAACAGATCCCAGTTGACTCCACTTCGACTTCCGATGTGATACATGCTCTCTGAGCCACGCTTTATTTTCCTTTATTGTTAATAAAATTGTTTTCCCTTTCTTCCCTATATCTTTCTAAGCCGCGCATCGTGGAATAAATATGTCATATTATCAATCAGATAATGAACAGAGAACATTCACCGAACAAGAAGTTTTTGAATTACTTAGACGTTTCAAACTCGAAGAACAAACAACCGCTGAACGAAACAGAGAAGAACGAGAATTACCGGTGGAAATCACTTCCACTTTGGACAACACTACGCAACAACAACATCAAGAAAATTTCAAACGATACAGAAGAGATCTCAGCAAATATCACAACGAAGAATGGACTAGGTCAGAAGAAATCAACAAATCACTCTTACCAAAACTCAAACAATATACGGTTGACACTACCCAAGTTGTCACCGCCTATTACAAAGGGGCAGAAACAAGTAAATTACACGGAAGAGCAGCAACTGAAATCTTTGAACAACTCAAAACGATCAAATCAGGAAACATTTCTACACAGGAAGCTATCGAACTTCTTGGAGAAGCAATGGAAAACGCCAAAAGACTCGCCGTTCACTCATGGGTCCAAGGACGACAATATGACACAGAAGCTAGAGAATACGCCAGTAAAGCACTTAGATTACCACAAAGTGTTCAACACTTGGAGTCAAAGCAAGGAACAAAACGAGAAGCTTTTAGTGAAGAATTTATCGAAATATATAATGAAGCCAACTATCAGAATAGAATACTCAAAGCAGCCCTCTACAACACCTCAGGTGGACGAGGTCGTGGAGGATATCAATCGAATGCAACTTGGTACGGCAATCGAGGACGAGGATTTAATGGAAGAGGAGGAACAAAAAACTTCCATGGAGGACGGGGACGTGGGAACCCAACCTTCAACAACAATTATTCCCACAGCACACAACAGTCAGGTGCTCCAGCAAACAACTACAACAACAACAGCAGCAGCAGCAACAGCAACACCAATCAACAGTGAGACAGATCACACCATCTGTACCACCGTCACCACCACCACAGCAAACACTAGCAACTCAACTACAACTAACACAATCACCACAACAACACTATCAAGCCCCATTGGACGGCATTCTTCCGGGGGGCCGCCTCAGCAAATTCTTTCAACAATGGAAATCAATAACAACTCACAATTGGCCTTTATCAGTAATCAAAGATGGATACCGGATACAATTTGCACAACAACCGATCCCGTGGACAATCCAAAAGAGGAATCACACTCCGGAGGACCAGTTACACATCAACACTGCGATAACAACTTTCTTAAATGGGGGGATCATCGAGCTATCACCTTCACAGAATCGCCAATACCTGTCGAAATTTTTCACGCTTCAAGAGAAAACCAAGAGACGACCAATATTGGATTGCCAGAAATTGAACAGTTATCTTCAAGTGGAACATTTCAAAATGGAGGGAGTACCTGCTCTCCGGGAGATATTGGAACCCAACGATTACATTTGCAAAATAGACCTCAAGGACGCTTATGTCGTGATCCCAATCCACCAAGAATCGAGAAGATTTCTAAGTTTCGAAAACGAAGGCATCGTTTACCAGTACACATCGCTCGCCTTCGGTCTAAGTGTAGCACCCAGAGTTTTCTCGAAGATCATGAAATACGCAATAGAACCATTAAGAAAATCAGGAATTCGCCTAATCTATTATTTGGACGACATCTGCATTCTCTCAAAGTCGAAAGAAGAAATGTTAACAATCACAAATCAAGTACGAAGACATTTAGAAAATTTGGGCTTTATAATCAATTATACAAAGAGTATACTAATACCTTCGAAAATACGGGAATTCCTCGGATTCCAATTCAACTCAAAGACAATGATAATTTCAACACCGAATCAGAAGATTTTGAACCTATTGAAGAAGATACGCCAATTGAGAATACATCGTATGAGGTCCTGCCGGTGGATGGCAGGTCTTCTGGGAAAGATAACCTCGATGATACCAGCAATTGGGGAAGCTCTCCTCCACATCAGATATTTACAGAGGGATCTGGCGAGATCTTTGGCACTATCACGCCACAACTGGGAAGCGATTTGCACACTTTCAACAGCAGCGATAGAGGAATTGAGTTGGTGGGAGAAATTTGTGGAGAAGAACAACGGTCTACCAGTACAGAAGATCACATTATCACCGAAGATCAACGTATATGTAGACGCCTCGGACTCAGGTTGGGGCATCAGCTCAACAATGATGGAAAAAGCGGGGTTTTGGAGCAGGATAGAAAGAACATACTCTATAAACGTCCGAGAACTGAAGACAATTCTAATTGCCTACACACCATGCACCAAGATTAGAAGGCTCAACAATAAAGATATTTTCAGACAACAAGACAGCTTTGAAATATACAACGAAATCAGGAGGAACCACAGTCAATTCTTTTACAGGACTTAGCTATACAAATCCAACAAATATGCAATCAACATCAAGTCAATGTGATATATCAACATATCCCGGGCCTATTGAATACAAAGGCAGATCGATTAAGCAGAATCAGGAAACCATTTTACGAGACCGAGATTCCGAAGAAATTCTTCGAAACGATAACAAGGACATGGGGAAAATTGACGATCGATGCATTCGCAGCAAATCACAACAACCAACTCCCGAGATACTGGTCACTTCAACCGGATCCCCAAGCACAAGCAGTGGATGCCATGAGACAAGAATGGCCGAAGAAGGGCTTATATGCTTACCCTCCTTGGAAGATGATTCCACAGGTATTGAGGAAAATAAAAGAGGAGAAACTAAAGCGAGTAGTACTGGTCACACCACTTTGGATAAGTCAATACTGGTACCCGATGATCCTACGATTCCAACATCTACAACCACCAATTATTTGGAGACTGAACAAGAAATGGTCACTAGCCGCTTGGCTATTATCAACAACTGGAGGTTACAGGATGGACTCGATATCAACACAATCAAATTTTTAAACAAAAAGACTAGAGATTCAACCCATAAGATGTACGATAATGGATGGAAATTGTGGACAACTTGGTGTGGAACACAAGATCCAAAGTGCAACCCACTTGAATATAATACACTCAATGTCTTGAATTTTTTAGAAGCAAATACAAAATACAGTACCAACCATTTGAATAGCCTAAGATCATCGATAGCATCAGTTTTCTCAATAATACATCAACAAGAAACACCAATAGCAGATCAACCGATGGTGAAAGAGTTTTTTACAGCAAAGAGGAAAACTGATATTAAAATACCAACCACTCAACAACTAGAAACAGTGGGATGTCGATGTTCTAGTCACATACATAAAAAATCATTTATCACCGACTGCTACACTACCCTTAGGTAAACTACAGCTAAAAACAGTATTGCTTCTTTGTATTGGAACAATGTGGCGCCCAAGATCTGATATCGGACGTTTGCAACATCGAGATGTAATTGTAAAAGAAAAAAGAACGGATTCAATGCACCTTTACCTTCACTCACGAATGCCAAAGGAAAGCACAGTTAAGACCAGCAAATTAGGTATGATATTGGAGGAAGAATTATGCCCAGTAAGGACGACATCATTTTTTCTTGAAAAAACCGAGCACCTTCGAAGAGGATTACAAGAAGATCATACACTCTTCCTTACTTATGTCGACTGCGAAGACAAGAAATCTACTTCAACAAGACCATCTACAGTTGCAAATTGGATCACAACAGCAATGGAAGAAGCAGGAATAGACACCAACACTTATAAAGCACATTCGATTCGATCAGCCTCAAGTACAAAAGCAGTTGAAAAAGGACATTCCATCTTAACAGTCAAGAAACACGCGCACTGGAGCTTGAACTCAAACACATTTGAAAACTATTATTACAAACCTCACAATCAATCTGCGGATAGCACTCACATAAACAATTCAATTTTTTGTACGGAGAAAAGTATCACATCGGAAGTCGAAGTGGAGTCAACTGGGATCTGTTTAGGCACGACAACAAATACCTATGTTGACGAAACAAAGACTGAAGATGTGATACATACCCGCCCATGGTACCGCTTTTTTAGTTAACCATTAGTATTATTTCATTATCATTTATCTGTATGTTTATCCCTCCCAAAAAAAAAAAAAAAAAAAATTGAATTATATAGCTTAGCTTGAAAGATATAGGGAAGAAAGGGAAAACAATTTTATTAACAATAAAGGAAAATAAAGCGTGGCTCAGAGAGCATGTATCACATCTTCAGTCTTCGTTTCGTCAACATAGGTATTTATAATCCTGCCCCGTCCAGGATACAGAATGACAAAAAATTGACCAGATCCGTCACGGATACGGTCAATTTATAAACTTGCCCCGTCCAGGATACAGAATGAGCGAAAATTGACCAGATCCGTCACGGATACGGTCATTTTTCAAAAATGTCCCGTCCAGGATACAGAATAGCCAAAAATTGACCAGATCCGTCACGGATACGGCCAAAATCGTTGTTAACCTTCACCGTAATTTTGCGGTGAAGATCAGACCAATGCTCTTTGCTCGGTAAGGAACTTTAACTACTTTCTTATATCTATTAGCGCATTTTTATAGCTAAAGAAATCAATACATTCATTACTTGCGGAAAGTTAAATAACTTGATACTGGTATACTTGTTTATTATTAAGTTAACCCAATTTTTTAAAGCTGATTGATATTACTATTTATTTGAGGCTCGTACATCCCACTGTTTTGTAAAGGTACACATTGCTAAACATGATAGTTTATTCTCTTATTAACATAAACCATCTTTCTGCAGGTAAGTGATACTGCTATTCGTCTGAGGTCTTCGTATGGTCACTATCGTAGTTCCTCTCATTATATCTGTCTCTAGTCATATTCACTGGTCATTTTCCATATTTGAAGAGGTCCATCATGATCAGATTTGACGTTATTTAGTTTTTTTTATAAATAAAATTTTGTTTTTCCCAATTTATATAAACGTATCAATTTCAAGCCTGCATACTGATTTAGCAGTGTGTAAAAGTAATATTATATCGATTATCGATTACCCCATTTTTTTGTACCCCATCCAACGATATTTTGTTTTTGATTTAAGGATCGATATTGCCAATCGCGATATTTTTTAAAAAAAAGATCAATTTTTGATCGCTGATTTATTTTAGGGTGTAAACAAAATGGGCAGAGACCAGTTGCTTATTTAGGCTAAATTCTTATATTCTTGTTCATCCAGCATGCATGTTTCATGGATATGGGATTTTCTGTGGGCACGTAGAAGTAAATGGGATGAAATGCGTGGACAGCGTATACCACCGTGTGGGTCATTATCTCATATACAAGCATAATCAATAAAGAGAAAACGGAATTTAAAGATTTGAAGGTATGGAGAAGTCCTGAAAGATATGGATTCAGATACATCATTTATCTAGTTAAAGCGTGTATGATGTGAAGCTAGGGGAGTCATAGAAACGAGTTTGAACAGCTATTCGACCACGGACATTATGAAGCGAAAATATAAGTAGTTATAAAGAGAATATTTTACCATCAGAATCTAGTCGGAACAGTCTTATAAATGCTAAACATGAATTATAGGTTAGAATTTTTCAGATGTAAAAGAGAATTGCAAGTGTTGAACATTATAATCAAAAAGTATATGGATAGTGAATTAATATGCCACAAAATCAGCAAAGAGTCAAAAGTGATTCTGATCACAAGAAAATAACAGACGTATTTTGTCCTGACAATCAAATGATCAAAGTAGAAATATGTTTGTCTGCTTGGTTTCACATTTATTACGATGCACTATTGAGCATACAGAAAAAAAATGGGTCGCATGATATCAATGAAGCAAGATACGATGGGTAATTCTTTTTTATCCTGGCACTTTTCCTACAAAAAAAAAACCGAAATACTACAAATAACAATCCAAGAGAAGGATTTAAATTTTTATAGTGATTGCACCGGATAAAATCCAACCCTATAACAAAAAACGTTTCATATTTTAAAAGCGCTTCCCCAGCATGATGCAAGAGGACTTTTTTTTTTTTTCAATTTTTTTTTAAAACCAGCCCAGATTTCATTTTCGGCCTGCGTTTCCTTTTTTTTTTTTTTTGTTGTTGCCAAATTAAAAAACGCGTTTTTTTATTTATTATATATTTTTTCGTTATAGAAGAATGGATCACGATCAACAAGTATTACAATTGCGTGATTTTGATCAGCAAGTGTTATCACAACCAGAAAATGCACAATCGTTTGCAACTAGAAGTTTTTTAGAAACACTTGTTGATTTGCTTCAATATGGACTTGAAAAACAAGACGATGGCACGGATGCGTATAAAGAGGAATTAAAAATTATAAAGAATGCAACCAAGGCATTCTCCACTGTATTACCCACTGTCTATAAAACTGTGTAAGTTGTTCAGTCACTCTTTTTTTCATCAAGAGAGAGAGATGGCAGTAAAAAAAAAAAGTGTATACTTATCCCTTTTTTTTTATATATATAGTTGTCAAAATGAAGCTGAAACTCGTTTATGGTCACTTTGTCAGTCCTTAATGACGTTAGTCGATACTTCATTGATACACCATAGTAACGCAGGTGTTCAAATAAACGCAGTGAAATGTCTACAAGTCTTAGTATTGCTGCTATCAAAGTCAACTTTGGTAATTATGTCATCCCAAAAACACTTTGCTCTCCCCCCTCCCTCTACCAAATAACTCAATTTTTTTTTATGTATATATATAGAAGGATATCTCGCTTAATTTACCAAGAGCCGATCATCGTTTGTTAAATGTAGAAGAGCTTGAAAAAAAGGGACAGGATATGTTTAGCTTGATTCTCAGCATGTTGAAATCAGATATCGAGTAAGGTTTTTTTTTTTTTTTTTGTATGCGAAAAAAAAAAAAACGGGAGGGGGTTGGCCCCTAACATCTCTCTTTTTTAGATCTGTTATCACAGCAACAGTGAGTTGTCTCATGATTATCGGTAAGAAAAGACCTCAATTCGTCAAGCAAATCATGGCAGCGTTTGCAGGTTGGAGAAAGACGAGATCAAAGGATGACTCACCCGTGATGTTACGTAATGTGGATAAAGCATTAAAATTAGCGTTTGTGTCTTTGATAAGGTAAAAAGAGAGAAAGAGAATAGGGTAGGAGATAAGGGAAAATAGACCAACACATGTTTGATGTAGAACGGATACCATTTCCTCTTTCCGAAGTGAACTGATTGCTGCGTTTGGATCGATTGGAGGTAATGTCGCCATGTTTCAGAGTCGCCATTCCAGAGAACAAAGAGCAGAGGAAGCAAGACGAGCAAAGCGATCAAGTGGTCATCTTGATACAGAACGTCAACAAGACAAACGCGCAAAGACCGAATATACGCCCATCATACCTTCAGCTACATCCAATAATATCCTTGCCAATTATGATATTACACAAATACCACTAAGTGCTATTGTCAATTTGTGTATGACCGTATTACAAACTGTTCCATTGGAAGTCATGTCAGAAAGAGTTTCCTTGCTTCCTGCCCAAGGTGTCACATTAGCCGTCACCCGAACTGGCTTCGTTCGCTCCACCACACCTCCCTTTCCACCTCCACCTGAACAACCTCAATACAACACAAACCCCTTGTTTAAAAAAGAAGGCGAAGAGAAGAAGGAGAAGGTAGAGAAGGAGGAGGAGACCGACATAGAGATGGCTGAGGTCAAGGCAGAACCCAATGTGGATTCAGACGAGGAAATGGAAAACAACTTCAAGTCACTTGCACCTGTACCTCTTTTACCCAACATCAAACAAGAACAAAAGCCCAAGGTACCTGTGCTTGCCAGTGTGGAGGAACGAGCTAGTCAGGCATTAAAAATGCAACCGTATGAATTGGCTGAACAACGGGATTTGAGTGAATCGGAAAAGAAACAATTGCTAAAGATGGCCATCAAACGTATTCTTTATGCAGAGAAATCGTTTCAATCCACTACACATGATGCTACACCTACAACCGCCAAAAGCAGATGGTTATTACTCGTTGCTAAGCTTGTCACGCGTGGTATCGGTATGCAACCTGCATCCGTTGGAGAAGGAGAGGAAGATGAAGATAAAAAAGTGATTCCGATGGATCTCGATGAAACCAATGAGATCAAGGAGTTATTATTAGATTTTATTGTTGAAGATTTATTATCACGGTAAATACAAAAGAGAGAAGGAAATACGTATACGAAAAAAAAAACTAATGGATGAAGGGGGGAACTTGCGAATATATATATATATAGACATGATTTGGCATTAGAATGGCTTCATGAAGAATATTTATCAGATCAAAGACAATCCAGACTGAACGCAAATTATACAGCCAGTTATTACCTATGGTTCCATAAATTACTCAAAAAGACGATCCCTACATTAGATGCCAAGGATAAGATTTTGACGAAATTATTACTAGAGGCACCCGAATTGAATGAAGAGACGATTGAGCTTGTGAAGGAGAATTTACAGAGTGTCCCCGAAAGATTTGTATCTTGCGTGTCGACACTTCGTAATATAGTCATTAATCGACCTACGGTGCGATGGATGGCACTTCAGGTTCTTTTAGACCTTTGTATTAACGAAAACGATCAAATTAGACAGACAAGCATTATGGCCGTCAAGAAATGGAACGAAAATCAAACTCATATCAACACGAGAGTCGAATCCTATTCAGTAGAGGCATTGCAAGTATTGGCAACCGAAGGAAGTTGGGATGAAAAGGACGTGGTTCGACATGCACAATTGTATTTTGTATTATGCACAAGAAGGCCAAGTTTACTGAAAGAGTAAAGTATTATAAAGAAAAAAACAAAAATTATGATGATCACTGTATTAAAAACAAAAACAAAAAACTACATTATATAGGTTATTCTCGGTTTATATTAAAGCATCGGAAAGTGTACAAAAGTATATTCGCCTTCATATGATTAAAATGATTAAAGCAATCGGAATGAAATCATCAGATTTAAATAAACTTATTCGTGAATTTCCCCCTGGCGGAGAAACTCTTGTCATTAGAATCTTGGTTATTTTGTGTGATTCAAGTAAGTTTTTCTCTTTCTCTTTCTTGAATCTTCTTTCTATCCATCATTAACATTTTCTCTCTCTTTATAGAACCTCCTACGCGTGAAATTGTTTCAGCCGTCCAAGAAATATCCGTTTTGGCCAATGAACGGTCAATCGATTTAAAAAATCTATCTCCCATCTTAACAGGTCACAGTCTCAATCAAAAGCAACAACAATAATAACAAAAAAAAAAAAATTACATGCAAATGAATAACTCTTTTCTCACTCTACATCAAAAAATAAAATCATGCAAGAAATAATAGTTATAATCAGCACACATCTATATTTCTTTCTCCTTCCCCCGGACACGTTCCGGTTTTTCGGAATAGAGTCAAATAGATCTTTTTAAAGTGATTTTAGTAATCTCTGCACTCTTTTTTTTTATATATATAAATGTACATGCGATCCATCCATAGGTCTTTTTTTCTTTTGCATATCACAGAACAAACAGAAGCAAAAAAGCGTTTCGTCTATTACTATCCTGCTGTGCGGTTATACCATTCAATCCCCGTCGATTGGATGACCTTAGAGAGAAATCATTACATGTAATATATTTACTTCCGTATTGGTAACACGAATTACGTCATGATCATTGGTATATTATAAAAAAAAAAAAGGTCCGTTTAACAGTATTGCCAAGACACGCACTATGAACTAGCATGTGTGTATTTTGCATTACAGTCTATGTAGGGCATGGGGGGTTTAGATATACTTATTTGAAGAAGAAGAATGAGATGAAACAAATACAAAAAAAAAAAAAAATAAGAAGGGTTGTTGTTAAAAGAACAATTATATATAAAAAAAAGACCTGTAAGAGTAGAATTCAGGCACCCGATACTAAAACATCTTTTTTTTTTTGAAGGGTGTCCTTATTGATGAGTGTCATGGATACTGAAACTCCTTTAAATTTAGACAACATTTTTTTGTTTATTTAATCCGGTGGACTTATTTTTTGGTGCAACAATTCGTAACTCATTGAATGATCTGTAATTAGAAATTTTAATCCTCGTGAGTTACAAATATAAAGAGAGAGAGACAGAGACAGAGAGAGGGGGCGGCGGGGCACATCTTTATTCTTTATTTCCAGTTTGTTTTTCTTTTTCCATTTTTATCCATTTCTTTTTTTTTTTCCAACAAAAAGAAAAAAAAAAAAAAAAAAAAAAAAACCTATAAACACACACACACACACACACATACAAATAACATGACCCGAGGCGTAAGTTTCTTTCTCTTTTCACACTTTGGATACTTGATTAACTCTCTCTCTCTCTCTCTCTTTTTTTTAAAAAAAAAAAAGGTTGCCCGAAAGAAGTTAGTAGTGGTAGGAGATGGTGGATGTGGTAAAACCAGTCTATTGGTGGTGTACCAGAAAAAGGCGTTTCCTCAAGTAAGTTTTATATGAAGAGAAAACAGTGAAAAAAGACGAGTGTGGGCTGATGGTGGTTATAGAGATATGTGCCAACGGTGTTTGAGAATTATATTGCCAACGTAACATTGGATACAGGAAAGATTGTGGAATTAGCGTTATGGGATACAGCCGGACAAGAAGATTACGATCGATTACGACCCTTATCCTATCCAGAAACAGACGTCGTTCTCATTTGCTTTGCTATCAATCTTCGTACTTCATTTACAAACGTTCAAGATAGAGTAAGTCTTTCATCCACAAAGAAATCTTTTTTTTTATATTCATCTTTTTTTTTTTTTCTTTGTGTTTCCCCCCCCTCTTTTTTTTCTTTCTCTCTCTCTCCTTAGTGGTTACCAGAAGTCACTCATTTTTGTGAAAATGTACCTAAATTATTAGTCGGCACCAAACTCGACTTTAGACAGAATCAGGATGAAATTAGAAGACTTGGACTAGTAGGACAGAGATTAATTACCGAGGAAGAGGTAACCATAGCAACTCCCCCCTTCTTTTTTTTTTTTTTTCTCTCTGTACTCATCTTTTATTTTTTATATACAACAAAGGGAGAACAATTGGCAAAGGAAATAGGCGCTAAATATTATGAATGTAGTGCTATGCAGAACATTCATGTGGATGATGTGATCGAAGCTGCTACAAAAGCTGCTGTCACGGGTAACATGAGACGTCTTCACAAAAGACTTTGTACAATCCTTTAAGATATCTATCTCACTTTATTATTATTATTATTATTCCCTTCTCCTCAACACTCCCCCTCTCCAACAAAAAAAAAAAAAAAAAAAAAAAAAAAAAATCCCCAATTTTTTTTCTTTTCCCTTCACTAATAAAGTATTTATCATCATTGTCGAGAAAAGAAAAAATAAAACTGAAAAACAGTCACACACATGACCTACAAAATACAAACCCTCCAAAAAAAAAAAAAAAAAAAAAAAAAAGTGAGGTTTTTTTTTTTTCATTTTCACTGATAAAACATGTCGACAGCAGCAAAGACATTCACGGCAGTGACTAATGTACGTACCGCCACGGCTACAGAAAAGACCAAAAGTGTTTATAAAAATGTTCTTGGTTCACCATTTATTTTAAAATGGCCCACCATTCATACCGACTTGGGACAGACCATTCTGACACAATTATTAAAGTAACAAAAGAGAGAGAGAGAGCGAAAAAAAAAAAAAAAAAAAAACGTACCACTAGAAAACAAGATATAAAAAGAACAAAAAAAAAAAAGGCTGATACATTAAAATTACTACATGATTTTTAGAACTTTGACACCCGTGGGTGAATATAGAACCCGATGCCGTGCTTTAAAGAAAAAGAAGAAAGGATCCGAGATCACACCACCACCAGTAGCAGCGCCTGAGATTCAGTCACGTTTACATGTGGGTATCAATGAAGTCACTCGTTACATGGAATCCTATATTGCCTCCACACCTACCACACAACCCGTCATGTATATCTGTAAACGAGAGATCAAACCACTTCAATTATGCCAACATTTGCTTTCTATGGCTGCTTTAGCTAAAATCAAATTAATCCCCATGCCTGCAGATTCTGAGTCCAAGTTGGGTCAAGCCTTGGGTATCACTCGAGCATCTGTTGTCTTGATTGAGGTAAAAACACTTTCACTCCCCGTGAAAAGCAAATGATTTTTTTTTTTACTCATCCTTTCTCTAGATTATGGAGGACAAGGAGGAATCATTACGTTTATCAGCTCAGGAAGTACCTCTCATTGAGGCTCCTTGGTTATCCAACGCATTAGAGCAAAAGGTTCATTTTATTGGGGAGAATGTAAAGATTTTGAAAACCGTGGCTCCCATCAAGGCACCCAAAAAGCAGCAGCAGCAACCCTTGAAACGTAAAGCCGAGGAGGAAGATGATCCATCTACTGATAATAAAAAGTTGAAAAATTAAATCAGCGCCCCCCTTCCCCCCACCCCCTTTTTCTTTTTAATCATCTCTTTTTTTTTTTTCTTTGGGCTGTGTGAAAAATGAAAACGTTTTGTTACGGTCCTGTTGAGAATGACCCGTTGCGTTCAATTGACTTTTACGAGTCAGAAAAGAAGAGTCAAGTTCCACTCTTTGTACTTGTTCATGGTGGCGCTTGGCGATCGGAAGACAAGTCGGATTACCGAGATCTTGCTCTCGGTTTGACTCATTTAGGTTCCGTTGCTTCCGTCAATTACAGGTATATATATATATAAAATTGAAACAAAGAGTCCGTATACTGAATAGCCAAGAACAAAAAAACAAAAAAAAAAGATTGAGTACAGATCTTAGCATAAAGCATCCGGATCATATGCTGGATGTAGGGAAAGCCCTCGAGTACCTCTACAAGACACCTAATGCTAGCTACGATCACGAGAAAATCTACATGATTGGGCATTCTGCCGGTGGACACATGGCCACGATGTTTATGGTGGATACTTCCTTACCCTATCATCGTTATTTGGCGGGCATTGTGAGTATATCGGGTATTCACGATATTCCTTTACTGGTAAAGACATTTCCTTCTTATTTGGATTTCATTGAACAAGCATTTGGTCCAGACAATCACCATGATGCTTCACCTGTCAGTAAATTCTCAGGGGAACTAAAGAAGGGGAAACCCATTGTGATTGCCCATAGTATGCAAGATACACTTGTCAATCTTGAACAAGCGCATGTCATGGTAAATCATTTAAAGTCGATGGGTGCTAATGTTACCTTGGATACGAGTATCGTTGGAGATCATTACGATATCATGAACAAGGGGAACTTGATTCCACTTTTGTCTTTTATATCCAATTGTGACGTCTGATTCTCTTTTTTTTTTTTTTGGGTCTGCGTCTCTGCGTCTGTGTGTGTATATATGTGTGTACTATTTTTTTTATTTTATTAAAAAAAAAAAACGCCCTTTAATTATCTAAAAAAAAATTATACATCATGGGTGAAAAAGAAGAATTCTATGTTCGTTACTAGTAAGTAACACTCAACCCCATGTAAACCTACGCGTTTCTCCTTCACTGACATTGTTTGGGATTAAAAAAAAAATTGTAGTTCTGGACACAAGGGACGTTACGGCCACGAATTTTTGGAATTTGAATTTAGATCCGATGGTCTTTGTCGATATGCTAATAATTCCAACTACAGAAACGATAGTTTAATCAAGAAAGAGAGTAAGTGAGTGATGTTGTGAAGGCTTATTTCTTGTATTTCTTATGATGTGCATCTATAGTGTACGTGAGTCAAGCTGTCATTGAGGAATTAAAGAAGATTATTCAAGATAGTGAAGTCATGAAGTAAGCATCAAAAAAAAAAAAAAAGAAAAAAAGAGGGAGGAGTAATAACACTGGTGGTTTTTTTTTATCGTCGTGTGTAGGGAAGATGACAGCCAATGGCCTACCAAGAATGTGGTTGGAAGTCAAGAAATTGAAGTTCGTCTTGGTAATGAACACATTTCCTTTGAGGCAAGTAGAGACGAGCTGTTACAGAATAGAGAGAGAAAGTGTGGCTAACAAACAAAAAAATGTGTATAGACATCCAAGTTGAGTTCGCTTGTGGAAGTACAGGAGAGTAAGGATCCTGAAGGTTTACGTGCATTTTACTATCTCGTTCAAGATTTAAAGGCCTTTGTGTTTTCTTTAATTTCACTGCATTTTAAGGTAAAAATGGGGATTTTATACATGTGTGTGTGTGTGTGTGTGTCTAATAACAATTTTTTATTTATTTATTATTACTAGATTAAACCTATTAACTAGAAGGAGAAGAATAAATACACGATCCCTTTTTTTTTTTTTTTTCCTTTTTTTTTATATTGATATATATAAATATATATATATATATATATTTGATTTGCGTCTAAATAAGCGTATGATGTTGTTGAGTAGTAATAGTAGTAGTTGATTCTGGGATTGTATCTGTAGTTGTTATTGAGGAAGGTGGTGAGACGATAGCATGAAGATGTTCCTTAGCATGACTATTTTCGTGAATCTCTTGCTCGATTTCTTCATCCAAATCCTCGATATCTTCATCATCGTCATCTTGAAGCATGTCTATTTCCTCTTCTTCATCCGAATCATCTAATTTACCCTCTTGTTTGACTTTATTAGCCGCCTCAACCGCTGCAGCGCCTTCTAATCCACCACCAGCAGCTGTATAACTCTTCATGGCAGACTCATATTCCTCCTGCTCCTTTTTATAAATGTCGTAGTATTTCTATTACAATATAAAAAAAAAGTTGGCATTTTTTATGTTCTGTGTCTATATGTCATGTACATACGTACTTGCTTTTCTTCTTTGGGTAAGGCTTTCCATTTTTGGCCAAGGAGACGAGTCACTTCACCTAAACTCTCGTTGGGAACTTCGTCCTTGATATTATCGCGTTCCATACGACAATAGAGGAAAAAGACATTACCAGGTCCTTTGGGTGCGTTGGGATCTCGCTTCTTTCGAGGAGTAGCAGCCGCATTCTTTCGGACTCCCTTGACATCAGACTACACACACAAAAAAAGAAGAGTTATATATATGAGAAAAAAAGAGAGGCTCTCCTCTCCACGTCTTTTTTTTTTTAAAGAATAGAAAGGACTTTACAATGATGGATTCGGAAATAGACATTTCTGAATCACTTTCAGCACCACCCGACTTTTTAACACGAGATGAACGACCTTGTCTTAAATCATCGATTTCCTCTAATAAAACACTTTTTTACAGAACATCAGTACATGTAAATTTTTTTTTTTTTCTTTTTTGACATTTTTTTTTTTTTACATTCTTTCGACTCGGAGACGTTTGATATGATGACGTGCTTTAGCTAACTGAGAACTGATACTATCGTTTTCCTATAAATACATGTTTATACAATAGTGTTGTCAGAAGTTGCCATGGGGAAGGGCGTCCTTTTTTTTGTTTTTACTTCTTCTATTTCTCGGATTCGCTTTTTGTAGTCCAGATACTTTTTCTCGCCTAAACACAACAACAAAGAAAAAAAAACGTCAACATAAACACAGGTTGGGTCTTTCTCTTGTATTTTTTTTACTTTTATCTTCTGTTGTATTCATTATCGTATTATAGCAAAAATATATGTATATATGTATATAAAAAAAAAAAAAAAAGGGTGTCGGAATATTCTTTAGTTTTATCTATCGAGAGGAGAAAAAAGAAAAAAAAAAAAAAAACTCTAATTTTTTTTATTATAAAAATTTTTTATTTTTTTTTATTTTCTCAAATTTGTTTGTAATCCGTTGAAATTAGCACTCCATAATTAAATCATTGACAAACATGTATCGAGAAAAAGTCACATAAAGCCATCGAAACCAGACTAATTGAGATTCGTGGTGACGCATGGCTTTATGCGTGATCAGGTACGAAATAGGTGTCGATACAAACGTCACTCGTTCCTTTTGACCATAGTTAGGTATCATCAAGTCAAGAATACCAATGTATTTACGTACAAGAGGAATTGTTTCTAATCGATACAAGCGTAACCCATGTTTGGCTGCATAAAGTCTGTGTTCAACACGTAAAAAAAAAAGTTATAAAAAAAAAAAGGGACCCCAAGCGTATCACGAAAAGAGTAAACTTACTTGGAACCATGATAGGCAGCAATATGATTTGCGTGTCCAGATACACCTTGTCCATCAAAAGTAATTACCTAATAAAACATTTTTAATTAATACAAACCTACACCCCCCGCTTAAATTCTTTATCCGCTTTTTTTTTTTTTTACAGTGTCAATCTTTTGTTTCACAGCATATTCACCAATCGATTGAGAGACGATGGTTAGATCCCACTTGTTTTTCATACCATCCTGCAAGCCACTATTTTTTTTAGTAAAAAAAAATAAAAAATTAAGTGTCTGTTATATTATTCGCTCCCATCCCCCTAACCCCTCACTTTTTTTTTTCTTTCCGACTTTACGGGTGATCCAGAGATTTAACGCGGGAGGCAGGTACACCCAGAATTTGACAGCTTTTAACGAGCTCCTTTTTACGAAGTGCTCCTAAACCATCAGCATTGCCTGTGGAGAGACAAAGTACATGAACTTTAGCTTTGGTGAGAGTGGAGAGTGAGGTCAAAGTGGGGCCAAAAAACATGCATTCATCATCTGGATGAGCAATGACGATGAGCACATTATTCGTAGTGAAGGGGAGTATTTTTCCGAATTGTGCAATACTGAAATATGCATATGTCAGTAAGGACACGATACAAGTTAAGCTGAGCACCACTGACAGCATTTCTGTGTGTGTGTGTGTGTGTGTGTGTGTAAAAAAAAAAAAAGAGAAAAAAAATTTATTATATAAAAAATTAAAAAAAAAAATTAAATAAGCGCGTCTTCATCGTCTTTTAAGAGAGCATCCATGTTGGGAGCACACACAAACTTTTGGACGATATGACCCAACTCAATAGCCTTCTTTGTTTCCTCACTTTCATGATCAATGACCATGACATTTTCCAAGAAACTGGATTGCATACCTTGATTGACATCCAACAAGATATTACCCAACTTCATCTTCATTTTACCACTCTTGTACACGATTAATTTACCAATTTGTCCATCGGGCATATCATCTAAATCTAACTGTGACATGGCTTCCTCTAAAGTTGATTTCTTAGCAGCCGTTGGTAACACCTTTTCAGCTTCCTCTCCTCCTTCTGTCTTGACAACCGTCTCAGTTTTTTCCTCTGTCATCTCCACATCTTCCTTTTCTTCTTCTTTAGGCTTTTCAAATTGAGGTACCACAGTAGGTAATTGGAAATAAAGTAATTCATCCTCTGCCACACATACAAGGCGATGTTTCTCATCCAATGCAAAGATATCTTGTGCAGGTGAATCACTTTCCATAAACACAGGTGGTAACGCCTCTTCTTCTTCTTCTTCTATTTCCACTTCTTTTGTATCCACTTCCATTCCTTCCACTCCCTGTTCCTCCTTCACTGAACTCACATCCACCACGGGTTTCTTTGACTTGACAGACATCCAAGGAATACTACCAACAGGTTGTGATAAAGTGACAGGATCAACATCTCCTTCTAAACGGGATGTATGTCTAAATGTGACGGGTGTATCTTTACCAATAGCATTTGTAAACATTTCCACCATATCAGATTCTGCACTATCTCCTTCTGTTCGTGAGGGAACATCACCACCAAATGAAGCAAAACCAGCACCACCATGACCAGGTCTTCCTCTTGAAACAGCAGAGGGACCCAAGGAAAAGATACCAGAGGCTGTGGATTCATCTACCATGATAATACCTCTACCACGTCCTCTTCCACGTCCTCCTCTTCCTCTTTCTCCACGTCCTCTACCACGTCCACGATCATTATTGAATCCAGGTTTAGAGTTTAATGCTTCATCAATAGCCGAAGACGACCTATTATTATTTTTTAAGTTTTGTGACGGGCACATGTAATAACTGTAGAACTTACACTTCCTTCTTGTTTCTCTTGTGGGGAATAGTAGGTTTGAATTTCATCTAATAAAAAAAAAGAGAAAGGGAAAATGAGTATCACATAAAAAGAAGACTGGGCTACTCTTTATTTTATTTTTTTTACTTTGGCAGTACCGCCTCGTGTCTTTTGACCCTCATTGACACTTTGTAAACGACCCGAGTTGGCTCCTTCGGGACGCATGGTGCCAAGGGGAATAGTTTTGGCATGTTCACTAGAAAGTGTTTCTTGTTTAACGGCAGACTCACTTCCAGTGGTGGTAGAGCCTTCTCCTGTTTGTGTTGTTGTTGTTGGTGGGGCAGCAGCAGCAGCAGCAGCAGCAGCAGCGGCTTCCTCACGTTTTAATCCTGCTGCACTTTTACTGGCTCCTCTTTTCACTGGTGCAAATCGTCTTGTTGTTTTCTTGACACCAGGTGCAATGGTGTTATCTGTTGGTTCAGACATTGGTTATAATAAGGTATGCAAAAAAAAAAAAAGAAAAAAGAAATCTTTTTATTTGAAAAAAAATAATTTTTTTTTTTTTTGGGTTGTAAAATGAAACGGTCACAAAAAAAAAAAAAAGATTTACTTGATTTTAGACAGTTTCTTGTTTGCAAAAGCGAGTTTGGTACCTGTGTTATCAACTTGAATATCCAATGACTCTAATACCTCAATCTGATTTTCTAGTTCATAATTAATAGCGAGACCAATTTCTTTTTGTCTTGAGAGTAATTGACTGAATTGTTCTATATGTAGGTCCTGGTCATTCATGACTTTTGTTTGATAGGTCAAGAGTTCCTTGTTATCCAATCCTTTTGTCAACTCTGTCTCTTGTAACTTTTCTTTTTGTTGTTGCTGTTGTTGTAGACGAAGGGCGTTTCCAAATGCACGTACAGGTCTTGCTGTATGTGTAGGTACCGTCTTGTTTCTCTTTATTTGTTGTTGATCAAAGCCAATGTCTCCCATAAAGGGTCGATTCTCTGAGGACGACAACAACAAAGAAGCAGAGGATGCATAAGTGTCCTTCTTTTTGGAAAAGTCTTGTCTTGTTACACTCATGAGTTGAACAAGTACATCTCGTTCTAGTTTTAATTGACTTGTCTTGTCCAATCGTCTTCTCTCTTCACCTTCTACCACCAACCCCTCCCCTTTTAAAAGTGAGGTTTCTAGGTTACCCAAACGAGCATTCAATGTCATCAAATCTTTTTTAGCTTTTACTTCACAACGCATGGCATCGGATACCTCATGCTGACTTTGATGCGTGTTCCGACTCGTGATCAAGGATCGAATCTCTCGTGAGAGTGATAACAAATCATCATATTCATCCAACCAAGACCGAAAAGAAAACCCATCTTTTTCCCCCGGTTGCATTAATGGTAATGCTAAAAAATCATTCCATATATCTGTTTTACGCCATCGATCATCACGGTAACTTTGAATGGTACGTAAATAGTCTTCTAATCCTTGTCGACGATCTTCGATACGATCCGGTGCTGAGATGGTAGGTGGAAAGATACGCTTTTGAGGTAAATTGGCTGGCATACTAATACCCGGGAAACTTTCGATTAATTGTTCATGAAGTCGTACAAAATCTGAATAACGTTTCCAAATATGCCAGTGACGCACTGCCGCTTGAATGTCGATACGGTAGGCAGTATATGCTTTATTCTCATGTCGTGTCTCGGTTTGTTTGATGAAAATAGCCTGTATCACACTCATTTTTAAAAAAAAAAAGAAAAAAAAAAGAAAAGAAAAAGAGAGATAAAGGGAAAAGAGGGGGATGGGGGTACCGGGTTTTTATAGCTAGTTTGCTTACCATTACACAAAAAGCATCATGTTACTTTATTGTTTATGCACACCCCCCATCTTCCCCCAGTGGTACAATGACGATCATCCCAACGTTTTATTTTAAATGAACTGTGTATATACTCTACATCGCAGTGTGTATACGTACACTCTCTATACTGTGTATTTATATATATATATATATCACACTTTGTGTCTCCTTAGCTTTCCCCCCACCTCCTTCTCTCCCCCCACTACACACACACACACACACACCACCCCTCCCCCCAAAAAAGAGGGGGGGGGGGAGGAGAAGAAGAGAAGCTTAAAAGAATCTCCATTTCATATTTGATTGGTTCTTTTTTTTACAAGTCACACGCAAAAGATATAAATAGGACCCAATGAGGAACAAAAGCAAAAAAAATTTTCAACTTTTTCACACCTTTATCCGCTTTTTCACACTTTTTTTTTTTTTTTTTTTTTTTTATTTAAATATATCACCTTTCAATCACTCACTGTATATCCACCTTTTAACGACAAACAACAACAACAACAAAAATAACATTGCGCATATAAATTAGAAAATAAACACCATGTCTGGATTCAACATTGCTACACCTTCGATGACGACACCTGCTATGCAGACACCATCTATTCCAACACCTCTTCACAATTCGACTCCTTTTGCACTTCCTTCTACTCCTGCACCCATTGATGCACCCACACCTAGTAGAGACGCAAATCCTTATGCTGTGGCGGGTATCACACCTACCTTACAGTAAGTTTAAATATATATTTTTTTCTTTCTTCCGTGTTCTATTGTATTCTAAAATATAAATAATAGAAATATTGTGGCTACTGTGAATTTGGATTGTCGTTTAGATCTTAAGACAATTGCTCTTCATGCTCGTAATGCAGAGTACAATCCAAAGGTAATTTGAACAAAAAAAAAAAAAAAAGAGGTCCCCCCCACCCCCACCCCCCTTTTTTTTTATTGGGGATTGTATGTTCGTTTTTGAACTAAAAAAAAAAACCACATTTTATATGTGCCAAACAATAACAACAAAAGCGTTTCGCAGCTGTGATTATGCGTATTCGAGATCCAAAGACTACGGCCTTGATTTTTGCTTCAGGTAAAATGGTGGTGACTGGAGCCAAAAGTGAAGATGATAGCAAATTGGCAGCACGTAAATACGCACGTATTATTCAAAAATTAGGATTTCAAGCGAAATTTACCGATTTTAAAATTCAAAATATTGTGGGTTCGTGTGATGTCAAATTCCCTATTCGTCTTGAAGGGTTGGCTTACTCTCATGGTCATTTCAGTTCTGTAAGAAAGAAAAGAAAAAAAGCCTCTTTTTTTTTTTCTCTCTCCCTTTTTTTGCTTACGTATTTTTTCCTTCTTTAGTACGAACCTGAATTGTTCCCTGGTCTTATCTATCGTATGGTCAAACCCAAGATTGTCTTGTTAATCTTTGTATCAGGTAAAATCGTCCTTACCGGTGCTAAAGTGCGTGAAGAAATCTATCAAGCTTTCCAAGCTATATATCCCGTCCTTACTGAATTCCGTAAGCCATAAAAAAAAAAAAAAAAAATGAAAAAATTGAAAAAAAAAAAAAATTACGCCCAAAGATGCAAAAAAAAAAAGCCTCTTTTTTTTTTCTAAACTCCTCCCCTCCCCTCCCCTAAAAAATAACGATATAACAAAAAATTCAATATTATTCTCCCCCCCCCCCCTCTTTTTATGAAAGGTTCTTTTTTTGAAGAAATCCCTTTTCAGTGTACAAATTTTCTTTATCCCCTTCAATCTCTTTTTTTTTTTTTTCTTATTAATTGCTAAATAAAAAAAAATCCCAGAAAAAATCTTCCCACGCGTCTTTTAAAAGCAAACAATGAAATCCATGGGGGGAAAAAAAGAAAGTGGCGAGTGAGTCTTGTTGATCCCATGTGAAAATAAAAAAAGAGAGAGAGTCAAACAAAGCTACAGGAGAAATTGAAAAACACGTTGTCTGTTTTATTCCATCATGTCAAACGTCTGAGACAACATTTTTTTTTTTTTTTTTTTGAAACCCCCCCTCGTTTTCACATGTTTCTCCACACACACACACACATGAGCTCCACCTTTTTATTTTTTACATGTATATAAAAACAGGTATTCTTATTAGAGAAAAGAAGGCAAATGTAAAAGATCTAATAAATAATAAAAAAAAGGGAAGCACAAAAAAAGATCTTTCTGAAGCTTCCTCTGATTCTATTTTTTAATATCATTTAAAAAAAAAAAAAAAAAAAAGTGGAACCCTCCACTCTTTTTTCTTTTTTTTTCAAATCAATGTTCGAAAAAAAGACCTTAAAAGAACGATTTGCGTTCTTAAAAGATCCTCGATTTTACAAGGTCTTAATCTTGGGCCAAGGTAAAATAAAAAAAAAAAGATCTCCTCTTCACCAAATTAATATTTATTTATATTTTAGTGCTTTCGTTGTGTATCACTGGTACTAATGTAACCACCACGAAATTAAGTCTCTCTTATAATTTTGCTGCTCCTACCACCCAAACCTTCCTCGTCTAGTAAGTTAATTCTTTCTTCTTATTTCTATGCAAACAAGATTTCTAAAATGTAGATACTAGTGCAACATTGGCAGTAGTTTATAACAGTTATGCTATTTACAAACGAGGTATCCGAGGTTGGTTACTTCAATTCAGGCGTCGTGGGCTTTATTATTTGATCTTGGGTGCCATTGATGTCGAGGGTAATTATTTTGTAGTTAAAGCCTACCAATACACCTCTCTCTTATCTGCTATGCTTTTAAACTGCTGGAGTACACCCGTTTGTATGCTCTTATCTTTCATCTTTATGAAGATCCGTTATCGTTGGGTTCAATACGTGGGTGTCGTGATTGCCTTGGGAGGTATGGGCATGTTGATCGCCAGTGATGTCATGGAAGGAAAAGATTATGCTGCTGTCGATGCTGTTAAAGGTGACCTCTTTTGTCTCTTGGGTGCCACACTCTATGGTTTCTCCAATGTAGGAGAAGAACTAATGGCACGTAAACATCCTCTGTATGAAGTCATTGGTATGTTTACTTTCTTTGCTACCTTTATCAATTTCATTCAATTGATGATCCTCGAAAGAAACGAGTTTAGTTCGTTTGCTGGAAACCCTGCTATTGTGGGTTTAGTCATTGTCTATACTGTCTGTATGTGTATTCTCTACTCGTTGGCTCCCATCATGTTTCGTTGGGGAAGTGCTGTTCTTTATAACCTCTCCTTACTGACAAGTAACTTTTACGGTCTGATCTTTGGTATTGGCTTATTTGGTTATCATATCACGGTCATGTATCCTTTTGCCTATGTTGTCATTATCTTGGGTATCGCCATCTATCACATTTTCCCTACACCTGAACCCGCCATTGGTACCTTTGATAAAGAGACAGCACAACGAGAACATTTGGAATTAATGCATGGTCCACAACCAGACCTGGAACAACGTTTGGAAACGGATGAAGTATCTGATATCAAACACACCGTCGTCTAAAACAACGACAACAACAACACACTTTTTTTTTTTTTATATATAGGGGGGAACGCCAAACAAAACACCTTTTTTTTATTATTATTATTATTATTATGTACTAACGATAACCGGTTGGGCACTTTACGTCTTTTGGCCCACCTGTAAATAAAAAAGACGTTCCCGCTTATATCTTTTTCTTCTTTTGGTTTCTTACCATGATTAGATCTTCTTGGGCATCATGATCAGATCTCATGATCAGATCGATGGATTCCTTGGTTACATCAGGGATAGATCTAGGGAATTCTTGATTAGATCTATAGATTTCAATATCTAGATCCTTGACTCTAACGAGTTTCATAGCCCCAAGTAATTTATTCTTATATATAAGTAGATGTCATGTCGAATACACAGTGCGTCCACTCTCAATTGAACACTTTTTTGAAGTCCAATTGGTCACTTTTTCGAACTTCACTTGCTCAGGCGAGTAAGGAAAGTAAGATTTTCATCAACTGGATTATTATTTTTTACCATCCGTGGTAGGAGTAACATACGCCCCATCATAATCTTTAATAGTCAATGCGAGCTTTCTTCTCTTTTGCTTCCAAGGCCACCAGATGTCTCTCTTCCAAATCTATCAATCCTTTTTTTTTTTGAATTTCTTTCTGTTGACTTTTCTCAGAAAGTGCTCTTTATAACTCTGCAAGCGTTTAGTTCCACTTTTAACTCCTCTTCTTAGAAAAGTGTCTACCTTTCTATTCAATTTTGTTGAAAGTGGCTTAAGCTGATTGATATTTGATTGCTGGATTTTTATTTTGTAAAGAAGCTTCATCATTCCAACTCGAAGCAACAGCATGAAGTTTTTCTTGAGCCTACTTCCATAACACTAGCTACAGGATCTTTACTACCACTAGCTAAAATACAATATATTCTCTGCGTTAAATAACATAAGTTGTCATGTCTTGAGGAATGGAATGCTTGTGAGTCATGTCGAACTTGGTGACAGTCGAGTTGTAAAACTTGATAAAGGCTGGGTACTTTTTTTTTATCTTTTTTCTTTCGACATCGCTTTCTTCGGTAGTGTTGAGATCTGCTACCGCTTTAACTACTTTCAAAAAGACAGTTTTTGAGGTCAAAACAACGAAATATAAGCTATAATCAATATAAAAGGAATGATGCATGAATGAATAGATTATTGTAACAATATATAACTGAACCAGATATATAATGAATGAATTTTATTAAAGAATATTCTAAGACTAGACTATTCAATATTCATTTATATAACTAATATATAGTGCCTGTATACGACAGATGTGTGTAAATTAAGGAATTGCATCTCTCTTAGCTTCAAAGCAATAGAAGCTTTTACTAACAGGAGTAACCACGTGAAGGTAGAAATACTTTTACTCCCAAAAAACTGTTTTATAAGAAAAAGGTAAAGCTAATTGTATTACGACACATCCCAAACGACAAGCGCCTGGTAGCTTTTACACGATTAACAATTAGCAGCCAAGTGTATTACGATACATCCCACACGACAAGCGCATAGTAGTTTTTACACGATTAACAAATGACTAAGAATGGGTGAAGCTAATTGTATTACGACACATCCCAAACGACAAGCGCCTGGTAGCTTTTACACGATTAACAATTAGCAGCCAAGTGTATTACGATACATCCCACACGACAAGCGCCTGGTAGCTTTTACACGATTAACAGGTGACTAAGAAGAAAAAAAAAGCGAAAGAAACCTGCGACAACATCATGGGTTGTTCTGGAAATAATTTAAAGATTTTTACAGCACCTCCAGAAAAAGATGACGTCAGGTTGTTTTTTGACTTTCACCAGGAATTGTGAAATCTACAGAGGTTTTTCATATTCTAATCATCAACATTGGTTGCATGGTCAGCTTACGTCCCGCATCTTTGTGAAGTTTACAGGTCTTGTACATGTATGGTCTGCCCACGTCCCGCATCTTGTACTTGTGCTTTGTAGACCCGATGACAAGCCAAGACCTGTTTGGTTTGAGAATGTGTTGGTCTCTCTCCTTTTTTTTTTATTAAACAAGTGCAATAATGAAATCTTTTATTTTATTTACTAACAGGTTTAAGTGTAATAGCTTGTGTCTGTTGACAATTTGCCCCATGAAAATAAACCTCTTTCCTCTGGAAAAGAACCCTTATTTTAATAAACTTTCTTAATGCAAGTTTCTATTTCCTTGTTACTGCAAATAAACAGTATCAGGAAATGGTTTTGTAAAAGTATTAAATCCTATTACTATCATTTTGTTTCTTAACTCCAATTAAATATTTTGAAATATTTTCATGTGTTTAACACAAGCGTATTGACTGAAACACTTGGACCTTTTTAATTCTTTAATTGAATTATCAGTAAGTATTTTGTCATCAACTTTCCAGATAGCCATCAATACAATTACGGAGGTAAATCATACTTTATCAACCAATACTATTCTAATAAACTGATTGTGAGGTATTGGACAATAAAATAAAAATAAATAAAAATAAATAAAAAAAATAAAAACAAGGTAAAATACTTTGATACTGCTTTTAGGCCTTTTATTAGATAATTTGTTCAATAGTAGAATTAAAGTGTGTTGTTCATCGTTTTGTTTATCGAAGATCTCCTCGAAACTATCTTTAACTTCTTCAGCGGGGTAAATTACAGACAAAAGGCTGTTGATTAACAATTGGCTTTCACTCAAAGATTGGTGTGAATCGTTTGAATTCATTTCAAAATAAAAGCTTAAACGAAAAAGAATGAAGCAAAAAAAAGTGTGGTGTGCGAAAAAAAGTAAGGTGCGCCAGCGAAAAGTATGGTGCGCGTATAATTAGCTAAAAAATAAATTTACTTTAGTGCGGCCGAACATTGTTAAAACTGCAAGGATAATTCACTCCTTCAACCCCACCCAACAGCTACCCAACAGCTACCCAACAACTACAGTCTGGACAAAATTCTGGAAAAACTGGCTTACATCCAATAGTGCGTAACAGATGGTATCGTTTAATTAACAAACTTCCTGTCAAAGCGTTTCTCCATCGAATACTCCCCGATGTTCATCTCTACCCAAATTGTGACTTAATGTCCGGATATCATTGCCAACGCAGAACATGTTTTCATTATTTGCCCTCAATGATGGTCCGTATGGGTCTCTATGCTAGTCCTTTTCAACCAGCTCCAAGATCCATCCAAGTCTGAGCAACAATCAATCATTACCCAAAAATTTTCCAATTAAAATTTCAAGGCACAATCACCACCTTATTCCACTGCAATTTCACACAATTGCTAGGCTCGGCTATTTATTCAATTTGGCTGTACCACTTAAAGGAAATCTTTCGAGATATACCGTTCCAAGTCGACATTACTGCCATCCACATTCAACACACTGAGGCTTCTCTACTCATCGAACAAGCAGAGGATAAGGACATTGAAAAAAATCAATTCCCACTCCCTACCAATTATTTTCATAGTCACTCAATTGTCAGAACCAATAATATTTGTGTCCAGCATTGCTGATTTTAAGACAAAGCAATCAAACAGTTTTAGAACCCGCTGCAGATTCTGGGAAATAAGTAAATCGCGTAACAAGGTGATATGCACTGTGACCTTGTTTTCTATTTGTGAAGGATTTCTTACCGCGTTACTAAACAATTATTCTATTGCCATCGAACTAACAATGTCGAATTCAAAACAGCCCACCTCAAGTAAAGCCTTTTGGGAATCAAGCGATGATAGCAAGTGTTTACTACCAAAGAACTCAAATCTAATATCCTTAGCAACGACTTACTAACAACTTTAATCATAGAAATAGAAGCCGCCATCCATTCATTAGGCGCAGCCGGTTTGCCAATTAACGTTTCAAAAGTTTCTGATCAACTGACCGATACCATTGTATCTTCATATGATAATAAAACTTCATTATTTATCTATAAATCAAGTTGGTGCTCAAGAATTGCCCAAGTGCTGTCTAAATCAAATATTAGCTATGTAGGTTTAGCGTTTAAATTAAAATTGTTCCTGTTACTGATTATTTTTTAGAAAAAAACAAAACCAAATTGGGAAAATATCTCTATGTTAATTAATGACAAGCGACTGGGTATTGTTAATCCTAACATTAAACCTTTTGAAGCGTTTCCTATTACAAATGGTGAAACCGTTAGCGTTTCTAAAAATTCATCATCATTAAATTCATCATCATTAAATTCATCCTCTTCTGCCTCGTCTTCTCCAAAACAACCAAGGTTATCTTTACAGGACAAGGATTATATTAAAAAATTGTATGAAGACTTAAATGAAACTTCTATGTGGAAATTGTCTTCTGGTGTGGTTGTAGAGAAAAAGATGGAAGAGTTCGCACTTGTTTGTAATTTCGAGCAGTAACTATCGAATAATGTTTTTTTTATTGCAACATACTTATAAACTTGTTTTTTAGTCCAGTACACTCTCTCGTCCTCGATTTAAGCGACGAAAGTTGGAAGAAATATTTCAGTGATCAAGATATTGCTGAAATGATGAACTACAATGAGAAGAAGCTTCCAGAATTGCCAGCTGAATTAAATAATTTTATACTTGAAGCTCGAAAGCTTCCGGATGCTGACTCATTTAAGCAGTATTTGAAACAAGAATTTGATTCCACTGCTTGTGAATGGGCTAAGGATACAGTGCTTGATTATATCAAGCTTTTTAAATATCAAAAATTGCCGCTCAACCATCAAACTGAGGGCGATATGCTTCGCAGAATTTGGTTTTTTCTCGACACCGTTCTAGACGATTCTAAAATAGATTGCATCGGGTAAAGTACAACCTTCAGTTTCATTCCAAAATTCTAATTACTAATAAAATTGGTTCTGTTTCCAATAATTTAGAGGTGAGAAATCAAGTAAATCTTCTTGTGTTAGTAGAAATCTTGGTAGAACATTAGCAGCTAAAGATAAAATGGAGAGAAAGTTTACGGGAAGAAAAGTCGATATGCTCTTTACTCGCCAAAGATTGGAGTATGGCTGCTGTGAGTGTGGTCGCTTTGACGATGATACAAAGCAGCTCTACGACGGTTCATTTAAAATGGAAAAAGTCTTGAAAGATATGATGTATAGTTTATACAGAGCGGCGCCTAGTTCAATTCGTCAATTAACTCTTGTCGGCTATTTGATGTATGGTAAGTAAAGATTTGGAATTGCGACATCGTCCCTTACCCCTTTGCTAATGATGAATTTTCTTTATTTAGAAACCAAATTTACCATGGTTCTCTGTGATTCACCGGCAGGGCACGTAACAAGAATTACCACTTTGAGCTCAATTGATTTACCTGAGGAGGTTGATGACATATCTAATCAGCTCCTCGCAATATTAAAGGTTGTCTATCAAGGAAGGCTAATTATGGAGGAGAGTAATAAGCTTGTAAGAAAAGAGAGTGCCGACGTAAAAAAAATAGAACCAGTGAAAGATCTGTTGTTGTTACCTTGTTTCAGTGTCGAAGCAAGTAAAAGAAAGAGAAGAAGAGACGGTGAGGAAGAAGATATTGAAGCTTAAGTCGAAGGAAGAAAAAGCAAAAATAACGAAAAACATATAATAAATATTCATACCGCTTATCAAAATACCCTTATTAAAAAATAATATACTTGTTTAAATTCAATTTAATCTTTACTTGTTTCAAATCGTGTAATGAATAAACTCAATGTCAATACAAAAAAAAAGTTGTGTAATGAGAAATAATTCTGCTATGTTACTACAGAAGTTGTTTGGCAGCAGCTAAATCAGACAAACCTATTCGGTTCGTAATATCAAGACTGGAAGTCTGTCTTGACAATGTGTCAACAAAGTAGCAAAAGAACAACTTCTATTAACAAGTAGAAATCACTCCAATCGGCCCAAACGGGCTGATTCGTTAAAAATTGCTTCGTTTATGGATACTGCTTTTAATAAAAACGTAAATTTTTAAAAAAAATGAGCTTTAAACCTTTCTGTGTACAGTGCGTTTTGCTTTTTTTTTTGCTTTTTTTTGAAAAAAATCAAAAACTGACTCAGTGATCGTCATTTTCACAACACATTCAGCTAGAAGGAGTCTCTCACGCTGTTATTGATGCTATCTCGGCTATCCGTGCTGTCAAACTTAAGTATGAGAGAGTCTGGAAATGTTAAGAGGAAAAAAAGTAGTAGGAGCTACGAAGTGAGAAAGTCGTCTCAGGATAGGTTATCTGTTCCTAAAGGTACCACAGATCTATCTTTTTTAAACAATACTACATATGGATATTATGGATGAGTTTCTTGAAATTAGAGGTTATTTCATTGTCATGGATAATGCTACCATCCACATCGCCGAATTGATTGATTATATAATCATTAACAGACAGGCTATACCCCAGTGTACCTCCATCCTTACTCGCCTGAGCAAGTGAGGCTCGAAAAGTGATCAAATCAAGTTCAAAAAATTGACCAATAGAACTTCAAAAAAGTGTTCAATTGAGAGTAAACGCACCGTAAATGAATGAATGGCAGGCATCAAGATGTTTAGTTACCAACTTGCAGAGTTGTAATTAGAGATTTATCTCTTCTTGCTCTCCCCCCCCCCAGTGATAATACCATAGTGTGAGATTACTAGTATACTCGACCTGAGAATTCATCGTTCTTCAAGTGTTGAGGGGCTACACCGTATCAATGATGATCGAAAACATTTTCGTTTAAGCTACTACATATACCGCAGGACTTCAGAGTCCTCCCCCCCCGCCCAATGTTAGGATGATTTATGTATCATACTTTTTTTTGAATTTAGCTGCGAATTAGAATAGCTATATGATTGTATTTTATTAAGGGTACGGGGAATAACTTGAGTCATTTTTTCTTTCAGTATGAATTGGTCTCTTAATAGAAACAGTTACCCGGACTAATAAGCATTTATATATTTGGGTTTCACCATTTATCACCGCCTATTTTTTTTTTTTTTTTTTTTTTTTTTGCACTATAAAATAATTTTAGGGACACCGTTTTTTTTACGGACACCTTTTTTTTTTTTACTGATAGCGCCGGTTTTAGAGATACTAGTTCATTTTATATTTGAAAAAGATAAAATTTTTATTGGGGTTAATATATATCGAGTAGGAAAGAATGAAAATGGTCTTAAGTGTCTTGATAAAACTCAGAGAAATCACTTGTGCAAATATCTCTGTGCGTTCTTACAACTATTTTATGAAGAGGGCTTACTTGGGGCCAATGTTCATAGTCGATGGGTTTTTTGCTCTTTACGTTGGTTTGGCGATCCAGAAAATAGAAATGCGAGCTTGTTAAAAAAAAAATTGGATCAGCCAAGTATTAGGTGTCCAACTCAAAGAAAGGGACAAAAGTCTGTCGGTATTTGTTGTAAACGATACTACCGTCAAGATCACGTTCAATACCGGTCGTTTTAAAGATTCTTGGAGAAGAATTCAAAAGAACCACGGGACGTTTCATTGTATCTGCAACTAGTTGCGGGCAACCGATGGTGTCAAACCACATATAATGGTCCTCCGGGTCTTAACATGGGGATTTTGAAGCATTAAGTTTCCTTTCCAAATAGTCCATGTCTAGTTGCATGGTTTCATAAACATTTCGATAAGACCGAAGAGTGTTGAGTATGAATTTTTTGACTTGAATCGAACCTTCTTCATGTCCAAACAGTGCAAGGCTGATTGCTCGAAATCAACAATTATCTTCACCTTGAGGATCAATCAAAGCTAAAGCTTGATTGGCATCTAATAAATCTAACTGTTTAAATAAAGCAGGATTATTGTCCAGAGTTTGGATGGTTGTGCCGTTGTATCTTTTAAAATACCGTAAAAAGTCAGTTTTGAATGCTTTAACATGTAAAATAAAATACTTACTTTAAAGAAATTTCTTTTACCACGTTTGAAGGAACATTTTCCTGGCTTTTGTCTGCTGCTTCGTATTTTTTTTATCTGCTTTATTTTTGGTGAGCTATCTACGATATCAGCCTTGCGCTTCTTGTTTTCTTGCTTAATGGCATCGTCCTCGTGCTCTAGTCCCAGCTTTTCTCTCTTAGTGCTTTTTGGGTGGCCTTTCTGGGATACCACAGTGGCAGGAGGACGTGCGGTTTCAATTGATGACTTGCAAACAAGAGCATCGTACAAGTCATCAATACGCTTCATCATAATTTCCTTCTCTTGCTGACTGCTGACCGTCTTCAACAACAGAGAGAATTTTTCAAAACGGATCATTAGACGGCTTTGGTAGGCGCCCGATTCGTCAACGGATTTTGTTTTCTCACTGGCTTCTTTCGTTATCTCAGCGATGGTGGCAACTGAGAACACCACTATTAATAAATATTAGAATTTAATTTAAATATAAACCCCATTAAAGAGTACTTACCACTTCCGTCAATATAATGGATTCTCCATCTTTTTGAAATTGCCTTAAAAGGCACAACGCCGTTGTTATCCGAGAGTAGCTTTACCAACAAGTGTCTGCACGGAAGATTGTAATTTCTTCTTAAAGAACACAGGCAAGTCTGTTTTCCTGGAAGTGCATGGCTCTTATGATTTGGATTTTCGCTGGCCAGTCTCAACTCTACCAATTCGGACTTTATACTCTCAAGAGCAAAGTTGGTGATATTCATTTGAAGTTGACTGACTTTCGTCATGATAACCAAATCAAGTAAACCTGTCTACTGTGTCAACGCCTCTCTCTCGTGGACTGCAAGTCGCGGTATTCCTCCTTTATTACATTAATTATTTTCAGTGAGTCTCGATTGAAAGAATACAATAAATAATACTTACCCGTTTCTGGGTCCAAGGGCTGATTTTACTTGTTACAATAGCTATACTTCCAGAAGATGTATGCGTGTGACGCTGGATGTTTGTATGAGTTGCCTCAACTCTGTTGGATGTTCGATTGCCCATGTGCATCAGAGCATTGACATGATATTCTGCCCAAAAATATCTAACATGGTGGTTTGTTGTTTCGATGTGTCTTATAAAATTCCAAATGAAAATGCTGTCGTCTCTACAGAAACGTTGTTGGATATTCGTAAGGTCAATCCCATTAACGTTGCAAACATCTCTTGTTTTCAACATCTACAAACAAAACGATTTATTTTAAGAAAAACTATACTGCTAATGTCTTTTGAGAATGTTTTTAAAGTGTGCGTATAATATGTCTTTATTCAAAAAAAAACTAGATCACAAATAATGCTAGCTTCTTACCACATCCTACTTTTACTATCAACTTCCTTACCTCCAAAATTGCACTGGGAGTGCTTCCGCTTTGCATCATCTTGATTGCAAATTCTTGATCATCTGCTTCCAATTTCCTGTTAACATGATACATTTGGCGGTTGTTGCTAACTGGGTGCGTGTGGTCAAAACAAGCCTTGTTAATATACCAGCGATTGTTCACGTCTTTGGTATCCAACTTGATGTGAATAAAAGCCGTACATCCAACCTTAACAGTCTTACGATTAGTCCTTTTCAAGACACCCTCCCCATCATTATTGTCTTCTATTTCACTTTTTTAATCAAACTAGACCAGCCATTCACTCAATGCATACGTACTTTCTTCGCCTCTGGTGTTGCTGTATTCGCCAAAATGCTTGCATACCAGTTTCATGTAAACTTTATCGCTTCTGAGTGTCTCAAAAGGCATGTTCTGAGACTTACAAAACTCTTGGATCTCGTATTTGGCCGACTGCTTGTCAGCGAATTTTTTGCTTCCAGGAAACTCCTTTCCAAAAGCCTCCTTCATACTTACGACAGCTTCGCTACTACCAACAGTCTCCTCAAAAGACGGTACCGGAAAGTCAGTCAGGTAATTTTCCTCGTGATCTTCTGCTGCATTCTCTGCGACACTGATGGAGTCCCAGTCAAACTCGTTCAAGAGAGCGTTTTTGCCGGGATTTTCGTGTTTAACGTTCTCATTTTCTAATGTTTGCTCGAAGCCATCGTTAATTTCAACATCGTTACTGAACTCGGAAAGAAGTGCTTGAATTAGCAATTCCTTATCGTTGATGTCTTGTTCAGTCATTTCGTTCATAGTGAGATTTTCTTAATAAGTAAAAAACGGTGTCCGTAAAAAAATACGGTGTGTCCCTGAAATTATTTTATAGTGCAAAAAAAAAAAAAAAAACAAATCCGGGCCGGACAAACAAACGGTGTCCCTAAATATTTTTTACACCAAAAAAAACGGTGTCCGTATAGTTACCCTTATTTTATGACTCTTGCATAAACTTGACGTCCCGCTTCAATGGGTTTTCTTTGTTTCCCTGCGTTCGTCTGTTTTAGGTCTCTTGAACTATAGTTGGTCATGGCAAGATCTACTAGCGTTAAGATTAGATCGTTTAGAATTTTACCATCCATAAAGTTGACCCGTGTCATAATTGAGTCAATGAGAGTAATTGTAAATAAATGAAGGATGCGTAGGGAATAAGATGTATATGCAATTTGTTTATTATTTAAATCATCAAAGAGAAAAAGAAAAAAATTTATTCGTACAAAGCCTTCTTGGCGAATTGAGGCAAGACGAAAGCAGCCTTGTGAACATCAGAGTTGTAGTAACGACAGAGCTTATCCTCTTGTTCCTTGGTGAAGCTACGGAGGGGTTCTCTGAGGTTAGCGTCAGCATCCTTGGAGCACATGATGTGACCAATTTGACCACTGGGGTAAGTGGGGATACTGGTGTAAGCATACTCAACTTGAGGGTAGAGGTTCTTACAGAAGTCCTTGACCTTTCTGATGAGAGGAAGATGGAGCCACATACATTCACCTTGAGTGGAGAAGACACCCTTTTCGGTAAGAGCGTTCTTTAAGAGTTGGAAGAAATCAGGACCGAAAAGAGACTCAGCGGGACCATCGGGATCAGAGGAATCAGTAATGATAACATCGTATTGGTTGACCTTATCCTTCAAGAACTCGAAACCATCACCAATGTGAACCTTAACCTTAGGGTGTTCGAAACCAACAGCCATGTTGGGAAGGTACTTCTTGGAAACACGAGGAACGGCCTCATCAATATCAACAAGAGTAGCTTCTTCAACACACTCGTGCTTGACAACTTCACGGAGGACACCACCATCACCACCACCAATCACAAGAACCTATTTTTCCATTGGGTTATTTTTTTCTCTCTTTCTCTCTTTCTCTCTTTATCTCTTTTCATCTCTTATTACCTTCTTGGGACAAGGGTGAGAGTTCATGGCAAGATGGGTGATCATTTCTTGGTAGCTAATAGTTTCAATCTGTTAATTATCAAATAAACTTATTTTAATCCTTAAACCGTATCAACACTTACGAGAATTCATCACGCTCAGTAGCTTGAATAACGTTATCAAGAACCAAAACGTTACCGTAGTTGGATGATTGGAAAACAAGGACATCTTGGTACTTGGACTTTTCAACGTGAAGAATTTCTTCGACCTTGAGAGACATGGCTATTATTATGGGGAAACGTTAAAACGTCAGACACGTCAAAAAAGCTATCTTGTTTCCATTGTTACCTTGTCCGGGCCACATGGTGGACTTTTCCATGAACCAACCGTCAACGATACAAGGGTGAGTGAGAGGTGCAGCCATTTTTATTATTCTAGGTGTACTAAAAGAAAAGAAACGAGTGAATTTGAACAAATTCATTTTTTTTTATATTTCACCCAACAATAAAAAAAAAAAACTTTTTTTTTCTGGCCTTTGGACCGTGACTTGTTTTACCTTTCAGGGTTCAAATAAGGAAGAAAAATCAAAAACCTTGAGACATGACATGGACACTCTTCGTGTACCAATGTACAGGATTTTTTTTTTTTTTTTTTTTTTTTTTTTTACACCTCATTTTCTAAAAAGGAACTAATTTCTTCAAAAAGTAAACGCTATTTTTCTAGCCTAAAGTTTTTTTTTTTTTAAATAAAAACGATAATTTTTCTCTATACTGATACGTTGAGAAATCTACCCCCCCCCCAATGACAGATCCAATCATGACAGACATGTAAGGTAATCCTCCATTCTCCCAAGAAGCCAAAATATTACCTGGATCGCAATGGATTTTGTTTGAATTCTACTGCCTTTACCTTAAACTCGAAACTCTTGAATTAAAGTTTGGAAGAGTAAGGAGGTAAACAAACACCATTTGTAGCCTCTATTCTCGAATGGAAGCTGACTTATTTACATTTTCTATTGAATACAAGGTAACAGCTAGAAATCTATTCTTAGACACCAAAACTCGTCCTATTTGTATAAAAAAAAAAAAAAAAAAAGTACTTGGATCTCGTTTTTGCCGGACCATTGAACTTTGAACTTCCTTGTCATCAAGGAGTGGTGTGCACTTTCTTGTTGACAAATCAATTGAAATTACCCACAAGCGAATCATCAAAATTCTTCAGACAGAAGATAGCTGCAATTGCTTCAAACCGAAATACCTTTCATTAGACCAACGTCTATGGCGAAATGGTAGAACCCAGCTTCATCCATAAAATCACGCTTTTTTTTTTTGCTTATAGTTTATAACCTCATCTGCTGACCTCTCCAAGGAAACACATCCATGTATTATTTTTAAAAAAGAAAGATGTTTGAATCTTTTCATTGATAAATCACAAATCGCTCTCATTGATTGATGGGAACGCCGATCGACCCCATTGACAGGTTTTTCAATCTCAGAACCTTACCATTTATTGATGCTCTTACTCAGCGCGATGCTGCTTTTCACCTTTAAGCAATGATTATTTTACTCCTACTCTCTTCTTTCTGTCAATAAGATCATAGCATTTCCACAGGCTACTTTAAGGCTCGTTCCTGAAGCAACGAAATCCATAAGGTAGTACACATTCTGTATATCTGGCACCTTTTATTTCCCACCACCCAAACATCTTTGTGCTTCTTCAAGTGTACCCAGTTACTGAGTTTTACTTCAATCACGTTTCGTTCGACATCTAAGTTGTCGTCTTTTACCATGCGGCTCATTAGAAAAAGATTGTAATGCGTCATGTTACTGGATTACTACCTCATTTTCATCGTTACTAAGGGCAGTCATGTTCATTCAGTAACAATAATTTTATTATTGAAAAAACAAATAAAACAAAAAGATATGCTGATGGGACTGGAATATTTTCTTACTTTTTTTGGGCAATCCGGTAGTCCATCAGTCAATTGCATGATGTTTACAAGCTATATGTGACAGTGAAGAGACCACATGAATAAAAGGATGGTGTCACACGCGCACACAAAAATATATGCCAAAAAAAAGGCCATCATTGTGTGTCCGTCATAAGCAAATGGAGAAATTGGCCTTGTAGTATAAAATAAATGTGATAAAATAAAGGGTTTTGGGCTAAATGCAATGATTTATTAGAATATAAAAAAAAACTTGACTGATGTTTCAGGCGAAAAATCATAGTATAAGATACGGTGGGTAGAAGCTGGTTTTCATCAACCACAGCTAAGGAGTGTGTAACAGCTCATCTGCCGAATGAGCTAACCCCTGAAAAAGGATGGCAGCATTGGTGCTTTCCAACCTCAAAGAAAGATTTATGGATTTCTACAAATAGCAATTAGTACTAATGTAATGGTATGATAGATTGATCATTTACTTTCAGTTGGCACAAATCCATCAACATCTTTTCCGTACACTTGAAAGTTGCAAACGACGTAGGCATCAAACCAACAGAAATTCTTTCGTAAGGGTAATACCCATCGTTAAATGTGACCATGTATAATTTATACGAAAGACCTAAATCGATCAAGTTAGCCTTTTTTATTTAATTTTTCCTGTTTTATTTTACCATACATTAGTACACCAAAAGTCACCTGTAAATGGCTGTGCGCAGACTATAATTAGCACTGCTTCCTTCAATGATTTGGCAACCTTCAACATTAGATGCAACTGTCTCTTGCAAGTCTCAAGCACCCTGGTTCGAGCAAGGTCGACAGATGCTTTGGGTGTGTTGATTGCCCTATTTTCAAAGACTTCGTGCGGAAAACCATGTCGGGCCGCGAAGAATCAGTCTCGGGCATTTTTTTGTTTATTAACCCAAGTCGTAAAATCCCTGTATACAACTCTAAGTCAGCATAAAAACACTCAGATTTGTGTTTAAATAATCTATTGTGAAGCATTACCATCGAGATGGGCTACTATATGGAAAACCCAATTCAAAACAGCATGTCCAACGAACACAGAACCAAAGGCAAAAGAAAAGATAGGCATAGCACCTCCAACATTCTCGAATGCCATACACTTGATAATTCTATTAATAAATTAAATATATACATCCGACGTAATATGAAGAAGGGCAAGTTCTTTTCGACGGTGCTGAACTTATCTCCTCCTATTTCCATTACTTCGTCGTTATCCATGGATTTTTCCATTGCCTTGATGCAGCTGATTATGCTGTGTGGCAGTTTTGAAACAGGGCCTACGTACTGTTCTAATACCTTCGTTGGTTTGAAGCAATCAAACAAAGCAGAAAGAGAAAGCCGTCTATCCATGTCAGTTGGTTTGATGGTTTTATTCATTGCCTCGATATGCGTATTGTCGTATTTTGTCTTTATGAGTAGATTGGTTGTTGTCATTTCCTTTTTGCCAAAAAATACAATATCTAACTCGCTTAAAGTCAAAGTCCATATGTAGCCTTTAATGCTGTAGGAAGAGCTTTCTGATTCTTTTAATGATTGACTGTCTCTGTACGTGCTGTCGTATTCACTATCGTCATAAGCAACGTCCAAGAATGGAACGCTTGACACCTGAGACTTTTGGGAACTATTGATCAATTCGACTGGGATTTCTGGCTCAGATTGTTCAATGTTTATTGATGATCTAGCCTTTTTTCCTTTTCCTTCCTATTGACGATTTAGAACATGTATATTAGCTGATTAAATAATTGAAAGATATATCCATGAAGTACCTTTTCGAGTTCATCTTCCGCTGGTCGTTTGTATAACATACCCGCAACCTCATCATTCTTCTTTTGGTAGCTTTCCCGAATAGAAAAACTTTGTTGGATTCCTATTGGTTGCTCAGCTATGTTTTCGTAAGCTGTCTTCCCTTTCTCTAGCAGCTCCTGTCAATTGACTTTTTCAGGATCAGTTATAATAAGGCATCCTCTCCAGCTGTTCTTGACACGAACGTGTTTTTCCGTAGTCGTTGAACAGCGAACTGTGAAGTGCACTGATTTGCAGAAATGTCACCAATTACCCACTTTGGTCGACTGGGTAAATGATGACAGCTTTTGAGGTAGGCGTTTAAACGAGGTAAACTCTACACGTTTGTCGTAAAGATTTTACGTCCCTGTCACGTGAAGTTTCCAAGTTCCCAGAACGATGCCTATGATTGTGTTTTTTGTTAATATATGCGATCAAAATTACAATATAATTTATGTGACCTACAGAAGTTTCGGCTTAAAGCTGAAACCCCAACTTGGGGGGTTCTCCATCGTAAAGCGTTGACTAGCCGCAGCAGTAATATCACTGATTCTTCGCAAAAAAAAGCAGAGCGCGCCTTTTCATTTATAAAAGAAGCAGGTTTTTTTGTTTGTTAGTTTAGCGTTTTCTTGAATAATAAAAGTCATTATTAACCAACCTTTTTGCAATACTTGTTACTCTCTTTTAAAAGAGAGTGCTATTGACGAATACATTCGTAAAGAAAAAGGGAAGAAAAAAATGTGCGAACAAGTTTTATTTATAGACTGATAAATAAGAGCTGGGTTTTATGTCAGCATGATATAATAATTGATTATTTAATCAGCCATTTCATGTTTGAGCCTTTACCAATAATAGAAATGCATAAAAATAACCATTTGCACTTATTGCTCCACTCAAATATACATCAGAGCCGCAGGCTTACATAGATCTATAATGTTGAAATTAGTAATTGTTTATCAGTGATTCGACAATACTGTGTGCCAATAATAATGGGGTGAACATTATGCAGCTTATTAAATAGCGTAGATATGAACACGGATTGCAAATAAAAAACAGATACAAAACGGATAAACACGTAAAAGCAACAGAAAGTTTAGATTTATCTGCGGACCTCATCAAATAAAGGAGTGCCAAAAACCAGAGGGAAGTTGAAACTACTATTTCTAATATCACAGATGATCTATCACCATTGCCAGTAAAATATCACTCATGATGAGATGCTGGATAGTATGGTACTATTTGGCTGAATTCGTCCAAGAATCTGCTCTCAGTCGGAATTTCTTTCATAAAATCAGCAAGCTTGCTGTAGTGTTCAATACTGTACAAACGCAGTCCTGACCCCCGAATGACATAATTCTAGTTTAAAAACCTCACTTTCCCAGCCAAAGAAATTGCCCTTTTATAATCTTTGCTACTCAGGAACAGGTCCACAACTTAGACCATTACTCCTACTTTCTTTTATGGTATATCAATTACTTCATAGCAACCGGAATACTTTGTTAATTTTGATATTACTTGTAAAATCATTTATTGGTCTTTAACAATTGGGTGGAGTACTTGACCAATATTGACCTTTATCACTCTTATTACTCGCGACCTCATTCATAATTGCAATACTTTTTTTTCAATAATAAACAGCTTGTTTTCTTCTGCTATATTTATTCTGTTGTAAGGAGTAAGAATTGAATCTCTTCCATACGGAAGCGATACTTCGAAATACATATGTCACCAAATCAGTGAAGAGACTAGCAATACAATCATTGGTAATAATTATTATCTAATATTCCTACTACTACTGTTACATACGAAAGTATTATAACTGCTATAAGCTCATCGGATGCAATTATTATAACTCTTCGGCCAGAAGCCACCCTACGCATTGTGTTTTACAAAACAACTAATAGATCTAACAGCCAATGTACATCCTACAAGTTTTTATGTGTGTGCAGTATATAGATCACAATAATTAAACAGGATATACTTGGTATGGTACACATAAAAAAGGAAAATATGTCAAAAGCAGTAAGCATAAAGGCTATAAGCACGGCGGCGATGATGACGGGGATAAAGAGAAGGGTATTTACAAACAGTACTTGCAATAATTATAATGATTATGGTTATCAGCTTATTACGCTCTCATCATTACATTTAATCCCTATTTCTATTCTGAAGAGGACATAAAATGTCGGCGGTACATCAGCCTATGGTGGCTCACTAAAATGTAGTATCTGAATCCATTAAGTGGTAATCAGAACTTTATATTCACTTTCAATTTCTGATAATTATGGAACTTGATTTTTCACTGGAAAATAAGTGAAATATTAGAACTTTTTGTATCCCATTTGGGCGTTATTGAAAAGCATCTACAATCTAATAAAAAATGACGAATGATCTGAAGAATGCTTGTAAATAGATTATATACGAGAAAAAAAAAATGTCATTTACCAAATTTCTGGGAGCATTTAGTAAAATTTTAAATAAGGCCGCATCTTTTTATGTAATCAATCCAAATGCTCTGTAAATTAAGAATGAAATCATAACATCAATTCTATCAACGCTTTAATTATTTTTTTATGCTCCGGCTACTTCTTTACTCAATAACGACGAGAGATTTTATAGCAAGCACATAAATTATTTGAATATGGGGTTTTGAAGTCATTTAAAAACGAAAGTCGGCTGTTAAAGTGCTGCATGACAATTCTCTCATGCTACACTAACAAAGTATGTATACAAAGTGCGAATTATAATACCACCTTCTCTCCTCATTACTCTCTTTCGTGGAAATTTAGACTATAAAATGTAAGTAGTCAAAAGTGATTTATCAAGAAAACTATGATTACGGCACATACTTAAAATAAACGAAAGCTGGTAAAGATGTATAAGTGGTCTTACAGAACCCAAGAAATTGTAACACTTTTTGAGTGAAAATTGGAAAGATACTATTTTACCAAGGGAGTTTATGTCTTACAAAACTTAGTAAAATATTGAATGGATTCATCATTTCTATTCACAAATAACGGATTATAAAGTTAAATAGAAACGACCAAGTTAAGAGTCGTGGTGTGTGTGTCATCAAATTATGTACAAAGCTATAGTAATTTTCTTTAATTCTCGGAGCATGCTTTATGAAGAATGTTCATTCAAGCATAGTTTCATAAATAATTAGTAGAAATAGGAGTCTAACATTTACGCCGACGCTACTGTAATATCCCGGAATAGACATATATAAAATGCATTAAAATTATAGTTGACCAAACATTAAAGACTAATTTTATGAAAGTTCACACCATTGTAATTTTTCTGAGTAGTATATCTGCATTGTACGCATTTGGCGAATCGTCTTTTATACATGACAGTTATGATTACATATTCGGTAGTCATAAAGGAAAAACTAACCATCGACTGAAGAGTCGTGCTGACGATGCAACAACCTGCGATAATTCTCTTACCTCTAAAATGGTAATTAAGAGCAATCCTTTATTTTTAAACATAGCACTCATATGCTAAATAAATATTTTTTTTAGTTCACTAGATTTTCTGGGATTTTCTTTGGTGATTTTACTACAAGGAATGGACAAGATATCCTGGGACCTCTTGCTGTTCGAGGAACTTTTTCGGGTAGTGTTTACACAATTAATGCGAACGGTGCTGTAAATTGCAGTGATATTGAGCACAATTTTGATGGCTATGGTCTTGTTGTGGAAGGTTCTTATAATGGCGCCAGTGCCCGTGTCCATGGCGCTATATTCCTTCCATACGGAACTGATACTTCGAAAATTCAGGAACTAAACTCTAACTGTCCAATAGTTACGGATAGAGGTACTGGTCTATTCGATTTCGAAAGAGCCTACATCAATTCCGTCTATGCCTCCCAAAAGTTTGCAGCATTAGAACCTAATCTTAAGCTGGATGAAAACGATGTTTTTGTTAGGCTGGGTCCCAAAATAGGACATTTTGATGTCATGACTTTAAATACCTGCAACAACTTCAATTGTAATCTGTATCCAGGAAAGCTGTCTTATCCAAATCATATGATCAACGGCGTAGGTAACTGGAACGGTCCTAGAGATTTGTCTTTCCCAGAGAACTTGATCATTAATGTAAATACACCTTTTATCTTGGATATGACGTTGTAGTATGTTGACATTTGGCTAAATAATTTTTATTAGATACCAGTCTCCGTTGGCACGACTTTTACCATAGCTGGAAACCAGCCAAGTTTGGGAATTTCTGCTTGCAACACAATTTACAACTTTTACCCTTCAGATGCAAATGGCATTTATACACCTGGAAGAATATACATCAATCGTAACACCGGAGGTCAATTGGGAGGTTTCACCCTGGCGCCCGATGGTAATTTTTCTTTTAAGTTTTACAATCAAAAAGCTTACCACAATTTGTCCTAATGCGTATTCGCTCAGCTAACATCGAAGAGGCTGGTACCGGAAATTTTGCTGGATTAGTTGTAGCCAATGATTATGTATGGAAGCAAGGAACTGGTGGCGTAGAACTTCATGATTACGCTGCGGTGGGCGGGAGGTGCTTTGGATTTACGGGATGTTTTCCCATATTTAACGATAGTGATCCTCTTTTCCCAGAATTAGTAGTAATACCCCCTGAAACGTCGCTTTTGACTTTTAGTACAATCTTCAGCGAGCCGACAAGCATTCTGACAACGTATAGCACCTTAACCGACGATATGAACCCAAGCAACACAATTACGTATAGCACCATAACTGAAAACCTTAGTAGTACAGTGACATACAGTACAATTACAGAAACCCCCAGTGATACTGTATTGTACAGCACAATCACTGATGATACTAGCGATACAATGACAACTAATACTGGAGATCTAAGCGATACAACAATATCTTATAGTATAATAACCGAAAACCCAAGCGACACAATCACATACAGTGTAATCACCGAAGATCCTAGTAATACAATCACATATAGTGTAATCACCGAAGATCCTAGTAATACAATCACATACAGTACAATCACCGAAGATCCTAGTAATACAATCACATACAGTGTAATCACCGAAGATCCTAGTAATACAATCACACACAGTACAATCACCGAAGATCTTAGTAATACAATAACATATAGTACAATCACTGGTTTTCCTGATGACACAATAACGTATAGCACCATTATTGATGTAACTACGCATAATACCATTAGTAAAACTTCTGGAAATACAATCATTCATAGCACGATAACTGATATTCCTACCACTACTCTCACGTATGATACTATCATAGTTATAACAAGCTCGTCCGTTGTAGTAACTATAACTCTCGAACCTGAGGTTACCCCACGCAGTGTATCATCCCCAACAATCAGTAGTTCTAATAGACCTGTACAAACTACAAGTGTTTATGTGCCTACTAGTTCTACTAAATTAACTTCCGTAAACAATACCCAGTATGATACGGAGTATACAAATTACGATGATTATACAACTTACCATTGGGACGATAAACATAAAAGCAAATATGTCAAAAGCAATAAGCACAAGGGCCATAAGCACGGTGATGATGAAGAATGCGATGAAGAGGAGGAAATTTATAATGATTACAATGATTACGATTATTAGCTTTTGCATTCCCACCATTACATTTAACCCCTATTATTCTGACATGGGCATAAAATGTTGGTGGTAAAAAATCAGCCTTTTGCGCCTCACTAAAATGTAATATCCAAAGTTTTAAAGAATGATGGTTTGGACTGAATTCAATTGTTGATGCCTATGGAACTTGTTTTGATACCAGAGACAATGTGTAAATACTTATAATTTTTATTATCTCAATTGGGCGAGATGGAAAGTATCATAAATCTGATAAAAAATGACGATTTAAAGAATGTTCCTAGACTTAAATCTGATAAGAGAAAAGAAATGTCATCTGGGAGCATGGTAAAATAGTGAATGGGGCCGTGCTTATTCTTCTGAGCTTGGTTAAGATCAGATATTTTTTTATCTGATTAATCCGAATACTCTGTAAAATGAGAATAAATATAAAATGCGCAAAAAAAAAAAATTGTAATTGATCAAACATTTAAGACTAATTTTATGAAAGCTCACACCATCGTAATTTTGTTGAGTAGTATTTCTGGATTGTATGCATTTGGTATATCGTCTTTTATACATGACAGTTATGACTACGTATTCGGTAGTCATAAAACCACAACTAGCCATCGACTTCAGAGTCGTGCTTACGGTGCAACAACCTGCGGTAATTCTCTTACCTCTAAAATGGTAATTAAGAGCAATCATTTATTTTTAAATATAGCACTCATATGCTAAATAAATATTTTTTTTAGCTCACTAGATTTTCTGGGATTTTCTTTGGTGATTTTACTACAAGGAATGGCCAAGACATCCTGGGTCCTCTTGCTGTTCGAGGAACTTTGTCAGGTAGTTTTTACACAATTAACGCAAACGGTGCTGTAAATTGCAGTGATATTGAGCACAGTTTTGACGGCTATGGTCTTGTCGTGGGAGGTTCTTATAATGGCACTAGTGACCGTGTCCATGGCGCTATATTCCTTTCATACGGAACTGATACTTCGAAAATCCAGGAGTTAAATTCTGATTGTCCAATAGTTACAGATAGAGGTCCTGGTCTATTCGATTTCAAAAAAGCCTACATTAATTCTGTCTATGCCTCCCAAACGTTTTCAGCATTAGAACCTAATTTTAAGCTAGATGAAAACAATGATCTTGTTAAGTTGGGTCCCAAAATAGGATATTTTAATGTCATGACTCTAAATACCTGCAACAACTTCAACTGTAATCTGTATCCAGGGAGGTTGTCTTATTCAAGCCATATGATCGATGGTATAGGTAACTGGAACGGTCCTAGAGAATTGTCTTTCCCAGAAAATTTGGTCATTAATGTAAATATACCTTTTGTGATGAATATAGCGTTGTAATAGATTGACATATAGTCTAAATATTTTTTATTAGATACCCATCTCCGTCGGCACAACTTTTACTATAGCTGGAAATCAGCCAAGTTTGGGAATTTATGTTTGCAGCACAATTTACAATTTTTACCCTTCAGACGCGAATGGCGTTTACACACCTGGAAGAATATACATCAGTCGTAATACTGGAGGCCAATTAGGAGGTTTTACCCTGGCGCCCGAAGGTTTTTTTTTTAAAAAAAAATTCACAATCAAAAAGCTTACATCAATTCAATCAAGTACTAAACACTTCTCTTTCATATATTTATAGCAAACATTGAAGAGTCTGGTACCGGAAATTTTGCTGGATTAATTGTAGCTAATGACTATGAATGGAAGCAAGGAACTGGTGGTGTAGAACTTCATGATTATGCTGCCGTAGGTGGGAAGTGCTCTGGATTCTCAGGGTGTTTTCCCATATATGACGATCGTGATCTTCATTTCCCAGAATTAGTGGGCATATCTCCTGAAGAGTCGCTTTTGACTTTTAGTACAATCTTCAGCGAGCCGACTACAAGCATTAGGACAACATATAGCACTTTAACTGACGATATAAACACAAGCAATACAATCACATATAGCACTTTAACTGATGATATGAACACAAGCAGTACAATCACATATAGCACCGTAACTGAAGTCCCTAGTAATACAATGACATACAGTACTGTTACGAGCGATACAATATCATACAGCACAATCACTGATGATACTAGCGATACAATGACGTATAGCACCATTACCGGATATCTAAGCGACACAACAATATGTTATAGTACTTTAACCGGAAACACGAGCGACACAATCACATACAGTACAATTACCGAAGAGCCTAGTAATGAAATAGCATATAGTACAGTCACCAATTCTCCTAGTGATACAGTAACGTATAGCACCCTCGCCGAAGACCTTACCGATGCAAGTATATATTATAGTAGTTACTGAAACTCCTAGCAGCGCGATTATACATAGCACAGTTACAGAAGAGAGTAGCAATACATTTGATCATAGCACCCTTATTGATGGCCATAGTGATATAACTACTCATAATGTCATTACCGAAGAGACTAGCAATACCATCATTTATAGTACCATTACCGAAGAGACTAGCAATACAATCACTTATAGCACTATTACTGATCAGACTACTAGTACAATCATTCATAGCACGATAAATGATATTTCTACCACCATTCTCACGTATGATACCATCATAATTACAACAAGATCATCCGTTATAGTCACTATAACTCTCAAACCAGAAGTTACTCCACGCAGTGTATCATATGAAACAGTCAGTAGCTCTAATAGTTCTGTGCAATCTTCAAGCGTTTATGTGCCCACCAGTTCTACTAAATCAACTTCCAGAATCACTACCCAGTATGAAACGGAGTATACCGACTACGATGATTATACAACATACAATTGGCACGATAAACTTAAAAAAGGCAAATATGTCAAAAGCAGTAAGCATAAGGGCCATAAGCTCGATGATGATGAAGACTACGATGATGATGAAGACTACGATGATGAAGAAGACTGCGATGATGAAGAGGAAGAGATTTATGATTATTATTATTAGTTTGTACCACTCCAACCATTACATTCAACTCCTATTATTATTACATGACATAAAAAATAGGTGGTACAAAGTTAACCTATTGCGGCTCGCAAACCTATAAAATGATAATTAGGACTGAATTCATTCTCAATGGTTGATGATTATGAAACTGTTTCGCTACTATAATATATGTAAGCCCTAAATTTTTTTTATCGCAATTGGAAGAATTTGAAACGCATCAAAGTTCTGTTAAAGATGACGATTTAAAGAATGTTCCTGACCTTAAATCTGATAAGGGAAAATAAATGTCATCTACCAAATTTCTGGGGACGCGGCAAAATATCAGATAGAACTGAACTTTTTTTGTCAAAAATGATTCTTTAAAGTTCTTTCAGTTTTCTTAAGACCCGAAATTCATTTCATGTATTTTTCATTTAAAAATAAACCCGTGGAAGATTTGATGGTTCAGCAATCTAGATGCTTTGAAAATTGAGAATAAAATCATGTTAATTCTATCATAACACTTTAATCAATTTTTTGTTTTCGATTTCTACTCAATGACCAGCTAATAAGGTCTTTATATAGCCAATCATGTTACAAACATTAAGCTCATTTGAGACGGCATTTAACTAGAAGAATAATTGTCGAAAACGTTTGGATTCATGAATAAATTAACGATGAACATATAACGTTAATCATTTTACTTGCACCACATTTACAAAAACAAATGCTTTGTAAATATTTATTGACAAGCCCTGATGAGCAGAATATTATTCTTTACGAGAATGTTTAAAACATAAATTCATAATATATAAAACCTACAGCTTATTTTAAAGATGGCTCGGAAATAGAAAATCTAGGAAAATTAGGATTGAATAAAACGATATATATGCACATGCATAAATTTTATCGCAATTTAGAGGTGTTGGTTTACCTTTGCTGATTTTGTCAAAATAACGTTCATTTTAAGATCATAAATACAGACGAGTAAATCATGAAAGTTCAGCCCACTATAGTTGTACTTGCATGTGTTCCTGGGTTGTGCGCGGCTGAAAAATTTGATTATGCGGGTAAAGAACTTCAACGACACATTTAAAAATTTAAACAATGTTCTTATGAGAACTCTGCTTTTAGGCCTTTCCGAGACTTTAAAAACATTCTGCGGTAATGATTTCCTTTCTTGTTGGGATGTAAGATATTTTTCATGGAAAATTTTAAATCAAGTTGAATATTCATAAATACGCTTTCTTCCACATTTAGCCTGTTATATCTAAAGGCGTATTTTTTGGTGATTTTGCTGTAGAGGATGTTCGCAATATGCATGGTTCTCTTGCAGTTCAAGGAAATTTAGACGGTAAATTTGGTGCGATTAATAAGAACAATGCCTTTGATTGTAGCGATGCAAACAATGTTTACTCAGAGAAGTATGGTCTAGTTGTTGGAGGCCGAACTCATGCTACTGTTGATCATGTATACGGTGCCTCATACTTTCAGAAAGAGACAGACATTTCACGTATCCGGAAGTATGGCGAAGGGTGTCCCATATTTACTGATCAGGGTACCGGTTTTTTCGACTTTAAACAAGCTCACACTGATGCAATAATGGCTTCCATGAAATTGTCAGTTTTACATCCTACTTTAAAAATGGATGAGAATGATGTTCTTACAAGACTCCATGATAAAGAGAATGATTTCGATGTTATAACCATGAACACCTGTAATGACTACAACTGCCATCTTTTTCCTGGAATGCTATCGGATGCTACTCATATAATTAGTGGGAGGAATATCGAATGGAAAACTTCTCAAGGAGAGACATTGCCACAAACGCTAATAGTTAATGTAAGTGTTTGTAGTATTTTTACATGAAAGACATTATAAATGTAGTTTGTTAATATGTAATCTATCTCGGCTAGGTTCCTATTTCTGTTGGCACGACCTTCACATTATCTGTGAACCCCGAAGGCTTAGGAAATTCAGATCGCAATACAATTTACAACTTTTACCCTTCGAATGAATATGGCATCTATACACCCGGAAGAATACACATTAATCGTCATATGGTTGGGCAAACCCATGATTTTACATTAGCACCTGATGGTAAGCTTTTTTCTGAATATGAAACGAATATATGCCGCTAACATATATGTTTCAATCCTGTTTACTTCATTTAGCGAACATTCAAGATATTGGTATCATTGATCTCTCGGGAGTAGTTGTGGCTAATGATTACCATTCCAAAAACAAAGCTAGTCCCATGAATCTTTTTGCAGCTCCCCAGAAGAGATGCATTGGGCCTGACTGTATGCCCGAATCTCTAACACCTATCAGCACAATAACCTATTCAACGATTTATAGTGACATTCCTGATACAGTGCATAATAAACCCACAACTATCACCATACCTTTTTCAACAATCACTCAAGAGATTGATAATACGATTACATATAGTACAATTTACGAGGAGACTAGTACTATACACCATAAACATTCAATAGTCACAGAAGTACCCGTCAATACAGTTGTATATAAAACAATTTACGGCGATGTTACCGATCAATACACCTATTCAACGGTAACAGATGATATTAACAACACAGAACCTAGATATCTCACGATTTATGACGATACTCCTGGACAATCAATAGTTTATAATACCATCGTTGTTCAACCTTCCATTGTAACAAATCAGCAAGAAATAACTATAGAATATTACAGCACACTGGAATATCAAACGATTTCTACTGAAGTTGATGATGAGTCAGTAGTCTACAACTCATATTCAACTGTTAGTGAATTTACATCTCATTCTGAACGACATATAGTAATATACAGCGACATTGTACCTGAAGCTCCTGACTCTTCTCAACTCACCTATTCGTTTGCCACCATTTATGGCGGTGACACCGGTCAATCGATAACCCATAGCACTGTGACTGACACACCTAGCACCGAATCAAAACAATATTCAACCATTACTTACGAGCCTTCCAGTACGATAACACATAGTACTGTGGATCATCAATCTTTAAGTATTCCGTTTGCTTTGGTATCTTCTCTCAGAAATGAATATAGCGATGCTAATCGTGTTGACATTCCTACACCACAACCCCAGCATAGCACTGTAACTGACACACCTAGCACCGAATCAAACCAGTATTCAACCATTACTTATGAGCCTTCCAGTACGATAACACATAGTACTGTGGATCATCAATCTTTAAGTATTCCGTTTGCTTTGGTATCTTCTCTCAGAAATGAATATAGCGATGCTAATCGTGTTGACATTCCTACACCACAACCCCAGCATAGCACTGTAACTGACTATCCTAGCGCTATTCCAGACAAATCTTCAACTAGGGAGACACACTTTGATACAGTCACATTTAATACAATAACCGACATTGATTTATCCAGTAAACTCATTTCCGATGTTACTATGAGTGGAATAAGACACAGAATAGCGACTAACATCCCTAGAGACACCATAACCCACATCACAATTACTGATATCCCTCACAGCGAAAAAATAACCCATCACACGGTTATTGATATCCCCAATGAATCTATACCTCGTGATACAGCTACCTACCGTACATTGAACGACATCCCCCATGAAGAAGCAAATCATCGCACCATTGCTGATATCACATCTAACGAAGAAACACCTTTCCGCTCATTTATCAATATCTCTGACGAACCAGTGAATTACCGTACAATCAATGATACTCCCAACAAAACAGTGATTTACAATGGCAAAGTAACTGATACTCCTGTCATCCATAGCCGAATTGAAGATATACCCAGCAACACCGTGGCCCATAGGACAATTACAAATGATATTTATGATACAACGGATGGATTCAAGACTTTGGTTAGCACTGTTACTGGGTCCGATGAAGCTACCAAAAGTGATATACCTAGAGTGATACCACATAATGATTCGCATGACATCGATAAGATCCATACAGAAAAGCCGCATATAGTTACAAGTAGACCTTTAACATCGCCTATAGCTGACCAGCCCGATTTGGTGCCTACACATGTTGATGACGGCTATCCAGAATACAATTGGCATGACCTATACAAGCACAAAAAAAGCAAGAAGGGTAAATATCACAAGTATAATAAGTACAAAAGCCATAAGGGTCATAAGCATGCTGAAGATGAAGAGTGCAACGAGGAAGAGGAAGAGGAAGATGATGATTATTGAACATACAAGCACGAAGCTTTTATTATAAATTATTAAACTTTTTATCAGTCGCGTTATTTTTTTATATACTGGACTTGCCTATCCCAAAAAAGACAACTTTTAACATTTCATGCATTCATGAAGCTGTCAAACATGCATATAATAAAAAATAAGGGGGGGGGGCTACATTGAGATGGAAGCTTTTAAACGCCGATGTGATCTGCTGTAGGGGTGAGCAAAACAACGGGTCTTTTTTTATTCTTTTCTCATACCTTTTGTTTTTTATAAAATGTTGCTCAAGAAAGCATTGACGAGTTCGACAAAGTCACGTTCGTATTCAACGATACCTGCAGCAAAAGGACGAGGATTCTATTATCAATATGGTACACCTATTGTGAAGTGTGCAGTTATTGCTTCTGCCACCACCATGGGTTTTCAGTTATTATGGCAGCACTTGGAATATCAAGAATATCGCGATGAAGCTGATGCTTATGTAGCCAAACTCGAAAACAGATTAAAGTCATTGGAAGCACAACAGCAACAACAACAATAAATGGGCCTTTTGAGACCAAAATAAATTAAAATAAAAACGCATGTAAATAAATAACAATAAAAAAGTTTTTTTAACAAGTATGGGGGTTTATTTATGTAGTATAATATGTGTTCAAGATACAAAGAGTTTAGGCCTTGGTAGCACGGACACCCTTAGCTTCACGCTTGGCTTGAACCTTACGGGGCTTTTGGGTGGCGAGGATAGCAGAAGCACGAGCAACGGCAGCCTATAGTGAAAGATGATTAACACACTTTTTCTTTTTTCTCTTTCCCCTTTAATATATCAAATACTTACAGCACGGAGATCGGGTCTGTACTTGTTACCACGAGCAATCAAGTTAGCAACAGACTTGGAGGTCTTACGGCCAGACTTGGCAATAACAATAGAGTTAGCAGACTTCTTGGGGGATTGCTCCTTGTTGGCCTTGCGGAGAGTGACACGGACACCACGGGCAGCAGGGAGGATGGTAACAGTCTATCGTTTTTTTGGTCAGCTAAATTACTTTTTTTTTTTTTTTTCGTCCTTCGTTTTTACCTTGTAGTTAGCAAGACCAGAGTACTTGAAAGAGTTAACGTTCTTCAAGTTAGCGGGTTCAGCAGAGAACTGAACGTTTTGACGCTTAACGAGGAAAGAATTGTTATTCTTGATAATAGCCCAGACCAAATCGGCACTCATTGTCTATATCCGATAACACATACTACTTAGTATTTTTTTTATTGAAGTCAAAATAAGCCACTACTTACGATATACTAGGGAAAAGAGAAGGAAACCTCACTTGTGAAAAGTAATCACCTCTATTTTTTTCCGTGACAATTTGAAAAAAATTTGATCCTACTTCATTTGATTGGCTTATAAATTTTGGTGGCTTGTAACTTTCCTTTTTTTTTATATATCGTGGTTTCTTTTTTGTTTTGTTTTTTTCCTTGTTGCTGGATGTGCTTTGCCCCACTACCATTGTATGCACTGGAGGGAGAAATATTATTTTGGGACATATTAGGAAAACTACAGCTTTATGATAGTATTCTCATATTATGTCAAACCTTAATTAAAGCGGGCGTCCCCCGTCACGTAAATAAATTTTCTGTTCCCGACTAAGTTGCCATGGTTACAACCATCGCTTTAAAATAGCACGAAAAATACATGTGTTATTCCAATTGTGTTGTAATACATACAAACGATTGTTGTATGGAATTGAAGCACTTGCGTTATCTTTAATTGGGCGTGAGCTTCCATCATGACTTGTACAAACGCTAAAAGAGGTGATAGTTTATTTCTTTCATAATAGAATGATGTTATAAGGAAAGGGTCAACGTATGGTCAGCTTGACAGTATGGGGTAAATTTTATAATCAGATACGGCGATAGACAAAGAGTGTCGAAATAATTGATTACTTTGCATTAAGATGGTGACCACTGTAATTAAAAAAATAGGCATACAGCATATTAGTGACTTGTAAAGAGGGTGTACCCTGCCAAAAAAAGGAGGGGGAACAAAAAATTATCTTTTTTTGTTTCCTACAGTTCAACCATGGCATCGACACGTCAATTAGCTTCAGTTCTTGTTCGTCAAAGATTTTCAGCCCAAGTCTTTAATACCTGTCAAAGATCGCTTCATACCTCTGTCGTTCGTTTCAACAACAACAATACTGAAAAGACCAACTTTGCAGAGAACTTGACCAACAAATTCATTGGTCAAGTCAAGAAACAGGGCAAGAAATCAGCAGAACCTACCCGTTTTGTTCAAATCGATTCTCTTCCTGTCACAGCAACCACCGAGGATGTGCGTAAATTAGCCAGAGAAGCTTTCCCTCAAGGTGACAAACGCATCGTTGAAGGTACTTTTCTTACATTTTATTGTCGATACCCTATTTTTAACTTGACATGTAGCTGTTTTCTGTCGTAGCCCCGAATTCAACTTCCAAGGTCGTTGTGTGGTATTAATGGCTTCCCCTGAAGACGCTCGTCGTGTAGTTGAATATGGTAACAGACGTTCTGTCGGTGGTAATACCATTCGCATGACCTATGTAAGTTTGAGAGTAAAGAAAGATAGAGAGAGAATAAAGAGGACTCAACTGTTTTTAGAGCGGTGACAGCACCTCCAACCCCAGCACATTCATGAGCGCCTTGCGTCGTCCTGAATTAACCTCCATTACTGACTCCACCAGTGCTTCAGGCCGTGCTGTGGTCATTACAGGTCTTCCTTCTAGAACAGAGACCGAACATTTATTAGGATTTTTACGTTCCAGAAACTTTTTCCCTATTGAAGGTGCATCCGACAATGTTTTACATTTAAAGACGTAAGTAATGGGGGTTTTTATATAGTTACAAATACGTATATTTAAAAATTCGTATTCTATAGTAAGGAACAATCAACAGTGTCAAAGTTCTTGGTCAAGTTTGACTCCGAATCCGAAGCATGGCGTTGTGTGCGTGCTTTCCACAATACCGACTTTTTATTGAAGAACAGAGACGAGAAATACAAACTTTCTTTATCCGTAGTCTACTAATAAACCAACATAATATGACAGAAAAAAAAAGCGACATTTGTTTTATTTATTGTGTGTTCTTAGGATGGATAGATATCATGAAAAGCAGAGGCGATGCATGCTTTGAGCTCCTTGTAACTTACAATCATGGTAGTCTGATCGTCTCTTGAAGTCAACAGGATCTTTTCTTCCACACCTGCATCCAACTAATCATAATTTTTGTTAGCCCCTACCTTACACACATATATTTTTAATTACCTTGTTTAAACAGGAAATGACATGAGTCATGTCCACCACAGGAATTCCCATCTCGTTTGTCTGATGAAATATATAATCCCTAAATAATCGAATCATGTACTTATCTCCCGTCTCGGACCACTGTGGATCATTTTCAAATTCAGGCCGTTCATTAATAAACCCAAGCTTGGATAATAATTTCACAATCCTTCCATTCTCCAACTCACGACCTAAATTCGTCTCGAGTGAATCTGTATAGCTTTTGGTGAAAGAGAGTGTACTCACTCTATTTAGCAAACCCAATGATCTACTTTTTTAATCTATTCACATACACTTACTATTGACTGCTATTTACTTCATGCAGCATACGCGGACCTACTAATTTAAAGACTTCATCAATGGATTTCGCATGGGAGGGCTTTGAAAGCAGATACAATGCCACATTCTTTAGATCTGGTGTATAGAATCTGGACAGGTAATCGAACGACTGGGGTAAATTCTGAGCTGATTGAGGTGAATTACAAGCTAAAGTCACAATCAATTTACCAAACGATAACAAATCTTCCTGTTGATGCATGGCTATCTTGGATATACCATCAAATTGAAGTACATCCACTAATCCCGAGCAGCTGATCCGAAGTCGATTCTTGCTCGTCATCAAGATTTTGTTGGGCTCTAAACTTCGCGCGGTTAATCCTGCACTATGGATCGTCTTTAATGCAGAGGATATCTGTGTAATAAAACTCCACAAGGTCGTTTCCGGTACGGGTAATCCATTGATACCTGCTGCTTGGAATCTGGCATGAAGTAACGCTTGTGCCTGTGGTGTAAAATACGCTTCGAATAATGTGATGGAGCATGGATGATAATCGTACACAAATACAAGAGCTGTACACAAGGAAAAGGTTAGTTTTTTAAAGGCTCATCTTTTCAAAATTATCCTGGTTTAGCTTACATGAATCTCCAAATGCTCTGGTTGTAAAGGCTTCATGAATTGCAATGATATTTGCATGCTTAATTCGCCTCCATTTCTTTACAATACTCATTGCCTGTTCATTTACCAACCTAAATCCTACATTTTTTTTCTATATCAGTACGCGTTTACGGATAGAAACAGGCAGGATGTTTTTACCTTCGACGCGTATCATTGTGTAATGTTTTCCCGTGGTACGGCACACAGCCTTATAAATCCATGATGAATGACCTAAAATCTTTCCTGGTTTATCTTCGAGGGGATATAATGAATGATACACATGCACTTCTTCCGGCAATCCCATCTCTTTCGCTAATTATGATATTAAGTAATCATTTGTTTTTCGCTGTCCTACTTTTTTTTTTTTTTTTACCAGGTACGGTGAGAAGGGATGCTTCTTTACGTTTTATCAACTGTTCCCTTAATTTGTCCGGGATAAAAAAAGATTGTACTAATCGATGATGTGTGGATAGGTTGGCTACATGCGGTAGTGTTGGTTGATACATGTGATATTGTGTTACTGATGGATTGACATTCATGTAATAATATGGATCTGAAGTATTATTCATTATGTGCTGTCCATAATTAGGAACATAATTTGGTACCTACATATAAAGGTTTATATATGACTCTTTCCTTTTTTTTTTTTCACTCTCTTTCATCTTACACTTGGTTCAAATCGAGAAAACGGTATTTGTTGGGTGTTTACTGAATTATATCTAATTTTGGTTTCGTATTAGTTTATATGTGTGTGTGTGTGTGTACATATATAAAGAGCTTACATTGGTCTGGATGAAATTTTATCTATTATGGAACAAAAGTGATAAATAATTTTGGCATGCAAATTTATAAGGCATCCGCTTACCTTGTGAAGATGATTTCGGTACGAAGACAGGTGCATGAATACTCTCTGCTGAAACTGTAGTGTTTCGTGGCCTGAAAAAAAAAAGAAACTCCGTTTTCATTAGTCATTTAAATGAAAAAAAGAAAGGCCATAGATATCCTTACGGTTCTAGCTGCTGTTGAGGAAGTACAAAGGTCTTATCCTGATATATGGAACGAAAGCGGGTTTAATATTTTGAAGACAGAATGAAAGTGAAAATAAATAGATAAAAAATAACATACGGTTTCGTGGTTAAATTCACAACCTTTATCTTTGAATTTACAAAAGCCGTGTATAATGACGTTTCTACATGATCTCTTTCCGTTAGAAGCACTGACTAAAAGAGAATGAGTCGAGGGGGGATAAGAGAGGCCAACTTGGAGGGCAGCGAAATAAGAATAAAGAAAAGGTTACCTTTATGCGTCGGTCTAATCACTTCTTCTGGTGCAACTATAGGAATGATAAAAGGCTTCATTTAAAAAGAAAAGTAGAAAGAAAAGAGAAGATAAATAAAATATATAAGTGTGTGTGTGTGTGTGTAAAATATATGTACACAATAAAAAAAAAATGATTTTTTGTGAGTGTGATCCCAAGCCAATTATTTTTCAGGAGACTGAACGTTCCTTTTAACTTGATAAAGGATGTCGGATAATGCTCATGTAGCGTAAAAGGCTATAGCGAAAGTAACACAAAAGTTTTTTTTTTTCTCTTATTCAAAAAAAAAAAAAAAAAAAAAAAAGAGCGGTTTTATTTTTCTCTCCTTCTCTCTTTCACAAGTTTTACATTCTAATGGGTAATGCCAATTCGTCGAGTTCAGTACATTCAGTACCCACTACGGGAAAATGTCATCATCACAAGGCAAGATCGTTACGGTCGGCCACAACAAACACAAGTAAAGGTCTCCGAAGGTTTGGATCAGCAGCTACACTCGCTAAAATCTATCAACATCATAGCGTATCTTCTGTCAATGTTCCTTCGAAAGCCATCGCCTGGAGAAATCAACACGGCGAAAGGATATTGGATATCGGGAAACCCACCAAATTCGAGCATGGCATTCATGTCGAATTTGATGATGATAGTGGCAAATATATGGGCTTACCTGATGTCTGGCAAGGCAATTTCCCAAGTGATGATATCCTCGATACAACCTACATTCACCCTATTCTAGTCCCCACCTCTGAATGTAAGTATGGATCTCTTTCTCTGCGTGTGTCACATACGATGCTTACACACTGAGTAGCAGCTCCTTCTTCTATAGGTCTTCCATACAATATCCAGCACAATATACATGTCGAATTAGATGGCGATGGTGTGGGTTTTAAAGGCTTACCACAAGAGTGGAAGGACAAGATCAGTACCTCGCTACAAAAGAGGCGGACCATGAAAATTGTCGAAAGCCCTGATTCTCTCTTTCACTCCGATCCACCTTCACCACCCAGAACAAAGCGTGAATCAAGGCAATTACATCTATCCACAAGTCGAAATTCTTCTTTAAAAGGCAATGTCTTGAAAGCAGTACAGATCATTCAAGAAGGTGAAAAAGGTAAAGTATCTCTCCATTTCTTTTTATAAATAACTCGCGTGACTGATACAAAAAAAAAAAGAAAACACCTGTTCAAACACATCCATTGGTAAATGTATAAAAATATTAAATGTGTAACACAAACAGTTATCTAACTTTTTTACTATAGAGGATATTGCAGATAACCCATCAACAGATCCTTATACCATTTACAATTCTTTTATCTTGATTGCTGAAGGTGAATCGGGTCCATTATATGCTGCTAAACATATCGGCACCAACAAAGTGGTAACTAGGCACATTTAAAGTTTTAAAACCCAGCCACTCAATCTTAACTTTTTTTTTATTGTGTCATTGCTAGGTCGCCATTAAGAAAATACATAAAACAGCATCGGTCAAAATCAGTAAAATTAGAAACGAGTTAATCACCATGAAGATGAGTAGACATCCTAACGTGGTAGAATATATTACCAGTTATGTCACCAACGATGAAATCTGGGTAAAACACTTTTTTTTCTTTCTTTCTTGGTGGTTCGTATATTCACTCATTGTGTTTAATAATAGGTGGTAATGGAGTTTATGGATATGGCATTGTCAGATATTTTATCACTAGAGCCATATGAGGAAGGATCCTGCATATCTATCAGTGAGAGCCTAATTGCACGTGTTGCCAGAGATATCCTGCGTGCTTTAACTCGCATCCATCGTCTTAACCGAATTCACCGTGACATTCGCAGTGATAATATCTTGTTGAATTTACGAGGTGATGTCAAACTGAGTAAGTTTTTCTATGAGATCGTCCTATATCAAAAAAAAACTTTAAACTTAAATGGTTTCAATAGCCGATTTTAGTCAGTGCGCACAACTCACACAGTCGCAACCAAAAAGAAACTCGATTGTCGGCACACCTTATTGGATGGCACCAGAATTAATCAAGGGCAAAGATTACGATACCAAGATTGATATTTGGAGTTTAGGTGTTCTTATTTACGAAATGGCCCAGAATAACCCACCTTATATTGAGCATCCACCACTCAAGGCTTTATATTTAATTGCACTTCATGGTCTACCTCCGTTAAGCAGTGAGGGATGGTCTGATCATTTTAAAGATTTTTTGGCCCAATGTACCACCATGGATCCTTTAAAACGACCGGACGCGAGTAGTTTATTAAAACATCCTTTTATCACCACTTCAGTAGGAACAGCAGAAGACATGATTGCACTTGTAGAGAAAGCAAGAGAAATTGAAAGCATGCAGCAGTTAGCTGATGATGAAGACGTGATTGAAAAGGATCTTGCCATTTAAAAAAAAATATTTTTATAATAAAACGTTTATTTTATTTTTATACCCCTCCTCATCAACATTCTAGCAGAAATCGTAAAGATACTTGTCAATCTCAAATCGTACAGTTTTAGCTACTGTCTTGATAAATTCGAAATTCACATTGCACTTGTATTTGGCACCATCTAAACGATCAATGGAAGTGGATCTCACCAAGAGTCGTAATGTGGTGAGACTGGTGATTTGTAATTGAATATCAATTGTATCTTCCAAGGTTTCATCCAAGATACTATAAAAGATGGCCAACATTCTTTCTACCGGAAAGATTTTGGGTCCCAATAACTGTTGACGCATTTTCCCGCCCAATTTATCCACACGCCCTCCTTTACGTGTACCCCCACCCTTCTTTTTGCTTCGTTCCTCGCTGGCTTTTGCAAAATAACGCACATCGAACCTCGGTGGATTGTACGATGCCAGGTAAGCAGCAATCAGCAAGAATCGGGTGTAAAACGGCAACTCAAATTCGGCACGACCTACTTTTGAAGATAAGAACGAGCCTAATGTGTCATCGAGGTCCTTTGTTTCCTGCGACCATTCAGCACTAGATATTTCACGCAGGTATAATTTTTCGGTCGCCTCTGCAAAATAAGGTTGTGCATATTTAAATAGTTTGGCTTTTTCGTTGGGTAAGACCGTGCCTTCCTCGATCGGTTTGATGTATAAGGGGAATAAAAGAGCGGCAAAATAACGTAGTTCGTTAATGTCTTTACAGTTGTGACAGAAAATAGAGTAAATGACTTCCAAAAAACACAGATAGAATTCGGCATCCAGTGACACGTCTTCGACCGTCGCTGGCTTAAAATCTAATTGCAGGATCTTGAGTGTGTCTTCGCGTGTATATTCGGGAAATCGTAGCAGGAAAGGTTCAATGCCACCTCGCTTCACTCTGAATTTCTCAAACACGATATTCGAAATAAACACCACGCATATATTCACATCGGTCTATTAGATGTACATAAGTTGAGTTTTCTTTCTCTTTAGACTACGGCATGATGAACTTTTTTTTTTTCGCTTGCTTACCAGTTCAGATAGTCTTAATAAGACAGGCAAGATGGTGCCTGGCATATCACGTAATCTCTCTGCTCTATCCAATATCTTTTTTTTTTCTAAACGTTGAATATACTGCATTGTGTGTGTTTGTGTGAAGAAAGGGGTAAGCTTACCAAGTACTTTGTCTTGGGATCTTTTTGAAAGGTTTCTCGAATGCACTTTACGAATTGTTGTACGTTATCAATTTTTCGACTACGAGTATAATTATTTTTGAATTCAGGTTGGTGTTGAATCAGTTGGTCCATGGCGTGTTCAAATAAAAGTCTTGGAGTGAAACATTCTACACAGTTGACATATCCTCCATTGTTTTTAAAGACTTCTGATATCACGCTGGTCTTTCCGGTGGAAGGAGGACCATAAACAAATATACTTTGTGGTGAATAATCAGTCAATGAGGACTTTAGTTTATATTTTTTAGTAAAAAAAAAAGAGAGCAGTTAGAATAGAGAGACTTACGCCAATAGTCACGTTAGACAACTGTTCTAATTGTTTCTCTCTTCCAGGAAAGCGATCTTCTAAATGTTTGTACATGCTTTTGCGTAAAGGGTTGGGAGGAAGAAGAATGATTTGAAAGAAAACGAGAAAAACAAGTACAGACAAAGGTGTCCGGACCGAAAAGTCAAAAGACGTCACAAATATGCCGGAATAGCTGTGAAATTTCCCTCTCAGTTTTTTTTTTTTTTTTTTTGGGGAGGAATTAATGTAAAAGAAAATGGAGGGTGCGAAACTGTTTATATCCTCCTCTGTTAACCGTCTCGTAAAGGTACACACATCCATCCAAGATGCACCATCTACAACACGATTGACTAATCCATCCATTGTAGTTTTTACTATGCAAATCTTCGTAAAGACTTTGACTGGCAAGACCATCACCTTGGAGGTCGAAAGGTACAACACTCATTTTTTTTTTATCTTGTGTTGACATTACAGTAAAGACTCATTTTGTATTTCTCATAGCTCCGACACCATTGACAATGTCAAGCAAAAGATTCAAGATAAGGAAGGTAAGCTTATCGTGTGAAGCGTGGAAATGGCTGAAGAATGAAAAAAAAAGAAAAAATGAAACTAAAATGAGCAAATTGTAGGTATTCCCCCAGACCAACAACGTCTTATCTTTGCCGGTAAGCAACTCGAAGATGGTCGCTCTTTGTCCGATTACAACATCCAAAAGGAGTCCACTCTTCACTTGGTCCTCCGTCTTCGTGGTGGTATCATTGAGCCCTCTCTTAAGGCTTTAGCTTCCAAGTACAACTGTGAAAAGATGATCTGTCGTAAGTGTTACGCTCGTCTTCCTCCTCGTGCCACCAACTGCCGTAAGAAGAAGTGTGGTCGTACCAACCAACTCCGTCCCAAGAAGAAGTTGAAGTAAACTACTCGCTTTTTCTATTATTATCTTGTTTGGGTTTCTTTTTTATATTAAAAAAGATCATTTCAAACAAATTTGTTATAATAAAAAAAAGGTTTATTTTATAAACTTTACATTTTGACGCGAATATCTTTTTTGTATATATATCTTTTTGTGTAATCAGAAGAGAGGCCCTATACCCGAACCTATAAAATGACTATAAAAGGGTGGATAAGGACATAAATAAATAACAATAATAACAACAATATATGCAAAAGAATCATGTAAGGGTTTATTTTTTGAAGGAAAAAAGGGTCTTTGATTAAAAAAAAAAGTTTAATGTATAAAAACTATGCTTTTTTTTTTGTATGTGTTTACAAATCATCATCTTCCTCAGGGAGAGGTTGAGCAGCAGCTTCTTCCATTTCGTTGTTGTATTGTTGCATCAATTGAGCATCGACTTGGACCTCAGGAGGTGCAAGGGCAGGGGCAGCAACAAACTCCAAGTTGGGGTTACCAATCAACTTACGAGCTAACCAAAGGAAAGGCTTCTCAAAGTTGTAGTTGGACTTGGCAGAAATATCGTAGTATTGCAAGTTCTTCTTTCTGTGGAAAGTGATGGTCTTGGCCTTAACCTTACGTTCCTATTATTCTGGTATATCAGTAATAGCTCTTTCTCGTTTACATGTTTTTTTTTATATCTTTACCTTAATATCAACCTTGTTACCGCAGAGAACAATAGGAATGTTCTCACAAACACGGACAAGATCACGATGCCAGTTGGGAACGTTCTTGTAGGTAATTCTGGAAGTGACATCAAACATGATGATGGCACATTGACCACCAATACTACGGACAGAAAGTATTAGTATACCATCTCTTTAAGAAAATAAAGTATGTGTGTATATATATATACTTACTAGTAACCATCACGAAGACCACCGAACTTTTCTTGACCAGCGGTATCCCAGGTGTTAAAGACGATAGCACCAAAGTTAGTGTGGAATTGAAGGGGATGAACCTCGACACCAAGGGTGGCTAATGACAAAAAGCAAGTTAATATAATGTACGCGTAAGCCTTTTTTTATTATTATTATTTTTAAAAAAAAAGAGGTACATTACCAACATATCTCTTTTCGAATTCACCAGTTAAATGACGCTTGACGAAAGTGGTTTTACCGGTACCACCATCACCGACTATTTATTATAAAAAAAAGATGTTTAGAGATGGTACATTAGAAAAAAAATAAAATTTAATGATTACCAAGGACGAGCTTAAATGTTGGAGTAGTCTGTTCGGCCATACTGATTTAATTTTTTTTTAAATAAAAAAAAAAGTTAGCAAAGAGAGTGAAAAAAGCGTTTCAATCCATCGTGCGCCATCCATCCATTGTTTAAATATCGCAAAATTAAAAGGGGATTTTGATGGTGATGATGTCGATTGTTTTATTTTTTTTACCTTTAAAAAAATGTATTGAGGAAAAGAGGTGATTTTCAAATGGAGCTACCCACAAACAAATCCCCCCCCTTTCCTGTAATTAGTCCGGTGCAGCAACACCCGGGAGAAACGTGATCTTTTTTTTTTTTTTTTTAGTTCAATTTTTTTTTTATTTTTTATTTATTATAAAACCACATATTCTAATAAATCTTCTAAATCAGGCTTATCTTGTTCCTTTGGTTTTTGTAATTTGCTTTTTAAAGAGAGTCCTTCCATACGCTTTCTTTCTCTACGTGCTTCTTTACTCTCCCACTTTTCCTTTTCCTCTGCCTTGGTCAGTTCAGTTCGCATAGTATCCTCAAATATCTTCATACGCTCCATGTTCTGCTCAAACTTTTGATTCGACATATTCAATAAGAGATATAAATAAGCTGGATCCACAAGGCAATGAATCTGTCCCTTCTCAACATAAGCTACAGGTGTATCAATCTTGTGTGTACTACGAATCGCAAGCATATGACGACGGGAAGGTGTAATACCCGAGTTCTGATAGCCTACTTGATATGCAACACCCAATAAATGCATGGCTGTTTCCTGGCTAGAAGCCTCAATATGAAGGATCTAACCCTCTCATTAATACAAACATATTATCAATTACAATTAAACTCACCAAAGGCTCAAACTTAAAATAGATCAATTGTCGGTTGAGAATATCAGCAGGTCGCTTATTATCAAACACCACTTTATCACTCTCTTTACCAAACAACAACTTGACAATCCACTCATCCGTTGGGCTGTTGTTGTCAGGGATGGGAATAGGGTCATGACTGACATATAACCACTGACCTCCCTTCGTAGTCTTTTCAATCGCATTGGGATCACTGTCTGTACTTTCCACATCCTTTTCAAGCCCTTCACAATACATGGCCACTCGACCAGAACAACTGCTGGTGGTGTAATATTCGGGATGAGAGTTAATCACATGCATCAAGTCCAAAATAGGCGCATCAATGAATCCTTTAGGTGATTTATCTCGTCTTTCGGGATCCAAGTATTCCACTAATGAAGACACAATCTGTTCTTTACGTCCATGAAACCCTCCTGCTTGTGACATTATATATATATATAAAAATAAAATAAAAGAAAGAAAAAGATAAAAAAAAAAAAAAAAACTTTTTTTTTTGGAGTTCCGCTTTTATTTTGACTTTTCATTTGACAGGGTTACACCTCCTCCTCCTCCTCCACTACCACCACCATAACGGATAATTAGGCGCCTGAGACTAATGTACAGGTTGGACACTACTGTCCATTGCGTACTCTTGTTCTCGGGTAAAATAATTAAAGTGTCTAAATATCTACCTGTCGTCTCTAAGGCATCGCGTGTATAGCTGGAAAGGAAATAGCGCAATCTCAAAAAATGCACAAACACAATCAATGCCAACACAGAGGTGCGAAATCTATGTATGGGGTGCGGGAAAGCACTTTAGCAGGTAATAATAATAATACATAAAAAGAAAGGGCTGCTTACGTAATAATCCCCAGAATGAGTCTGCCAAGAATACCAATGACTTCGACATAGGCAACATAATTCATGGCAGTGGTATGGTAATTATCTGTGAAATGCTGAATCTTGCTTTCGATCTGGCTGGTGATGGGTATACATAATAGGGGGAGTAAGGTGCTTTTGGTGTAAGTAAGGGTATGAAAGATGGAAAACACAAAGAATGGTATTAAAGTGACTATAGAGAACATAATATTTAGTAGATCATTCATTTAAGAGAAAGACACACACACAGTTTACCTGTAATGGGTTGGTAAGAGTACCAGTAGAAGGCAATGACAAAATAATGGACATTTTCATCACACAATAAATTCATTCCTATCGTGGTGTGTGTCACGCCAATTGAGTTGTAAATCACTACAGCGTATGATAAAAGTGCTCCTAAATAAGCTCGCTTATAATACGACTCATTCGTGTTTAAAGACAACACCGAGCTGAAGTAAAAGAGTCCGTTACAAACTACGCAAACATGTCCCAACCACCAATAAAACTGTCGCTGCTAAAAAACCAAAAAAGAAATAATGATGAGAGTCTGTTTTTTTTAGATCCCATGGGACTCTTCGATATAGCTTTTTTGTTCTCAGTCCTCTCTCCCTCTCTCTCTCTCTTACTTGCACTAGGTTTTTTAATTTGGCTTGCAATGAGACTTGTTCAGTCATCATGTATGTTTAAAAAGAAAAGAAAAAAAAAGAAGGGGAAGGGAGCGGACGTCGATTAAAGGAGAAACTAGAATTATCGCCTTTTTTTAAGCGGTTGCTATTGGAAACAAAAAGTTAAATCTCAGATAACCTTCTTTTATTTTTATTTGACAATTGACAGGTAATGTTGTCGACGAGAAGTCTATAGGTATAAACATAGCCTTGCTAAATAATGTGAATGTCATTACAGAGAACTACATACTAATTGTTTTAAATTTATTCCTTCTCGTGTGTAAATGAGCACTCTCAAGGACTGTATAAATGACATTAAATGCTTATTAAATTTCTACTTTCAGCAGTGGACTACATACAGCGGCTCCACCCCCAAAGTTCGTTTTCCAATTTCATAAATTCGCTTTTGTCGCAGCCCAAAGTTCGCTTCTTGATTGGTCAAAGTTCGTTTTTTGTAAATCACCCAAATTCGCTTTGGTGGCACCCAAAGTTCGTTTTCACGTCAGAAGAGTTCGCTTTTAAAAATTACAGGATTATGAGATAATGTTATGAGAGATAATGTTATGAGAGATAATGTTATGAGAAAAAAAATGTTATAAGAAAAAAAAAATGTTATGAGGAAAAAAAAATGTTATGAGAAAAAAAAATGTTATGAGAAAATGTTATGAGAAAATGTTATGAGAAAAAAAAATGTTATGAGAAAATGTTATGAGAAAATGTTATGAGAAAAAAAAAATGTTATGAAAAAAAAGTCACAACATATTATCTCATAACATTATCTCATAACATTTTTTTTTCTCATAACATTTTTTCTCTATGAATTTAGATGTTAATGCTTTGCGTTGCAAAGATTGCAATGTTGACTTTAAGACTCATTCAGAGTTAAACAATCATAATTACCGCACTCATGTGGATAAAACAAAAGTCTTTATTGGTAATGGTAAGAACTGGACATTTAAATAAAACATGACATTTTTTTTTAAAGAACAAATAGACACCATTATGGAAGTTAGCAAGGTTGATGGCAAATTTAATTGTCCTGAATGCTCAAGCAAGCTCAGTACTCCTACCACATTTAGCGCCCATCTTAAAAAAAAGCATAACGGCCACTGCAAAGCCATTTCAAACAAAACAAAGCGACGAAGCCTCGAAGATAATAACAACGATAATTCTACAACCATATCATTGAAACATCGAAAGTTACAAAGCCTGAATCTAAATTTAGATGAAATTGATTCATCTCGATCTCCAAAAGCTCTTGATAAAAACACTGCTATATTGTTGGCATCTGGTACATCTTTAGGGTCAACTCGTGAAAAAGAGAATTCTATAATGTTGGCAAGAATTGGAAATTTGGAACCAATATCCATAGTGGGTGGAAGTGGTAAAACTTATCATTTTCTAAAATCGTCAGACAGCATAAGTGATGTGCTAACCGATCAACCTTCTGGTTCTTGGACCCTTCCAGCAGCCGATACAACAGTCATACAAAACTCTTCATCCTCAAGCGTTGACAGCCTTCTGGATCATATTATAAATACAAGTCCACTCTATAACCACTTATTTGATCAAAAATACGTGGAGCTTACAATGGAAGTTACAGAGTTAATAAACCAGGATTGGACTTTCTTTCCTCAGCTTAGGTATGTCACCTCGCAAATTTTTGCTGGGGCAATCCTAGTGAATAAGACATCAGCATTACTCTTGAATTGCATAGAATCATATGGAAGATCGAAGACCGTTGATGCACACCATGAGCGCAGAATTGGAACTGCAATGAATACATCCTCTTTTCCCAAAAAACAACCAAATTACGGATGGATTAATATTATTACCACTCACGAAGACGGAGCAACCAAACTAAAAATTGGCACAACGGTCAGTAATCTGTTGGTGACCTCAAGTATACGCATAGACAAAAACTCAATAACAAAGAATATTGTGGAACTAGGACCAACCACCAGTAATTTCACTGCAACACACGATACAAAAATCTATCTCAATATGGAATCATTAAGATTGGGAAAAGTGTTAGCGAAGGATGACTCAACAACCAGTATTGATGTAGGAAATTACTTCTATCAACTTAGACAACTCAGATCAAAATTTCATTGTTTATCCACATATACTTTATGTCGTTCATCCAGTACATTTGCATATGATATTTCCTACAGACCTTACACGATTTGGACCCTATGCGACTATGATTCTTCCCAACAAACAGACTCACAATCTCAATTGCTATCTCAACTGTTTCAAACAATCGCCACTTCAGTTATCAACAATGGCATATTGGCCCAAATCAAACTAGATGTTCTAAATGATCTATGTAGCAAATTGAAAAATGGAGCAATAAAATATACCATCCGTGAATTTATTGATCAACAAGAGAAATCATTTGCAGTCATCAACAATATGAAACTGAACCAATTACTCACAATTTTAGCTGATTCGATGACTACATCTATTAAAAATGCCAACGCAGTGGTGAACAGTAATTTTACAACACTTCTGCGTAAATAATACCCTATATAAGAAATCATCACTACGGTATACCGCTATTATTTTATTGGGTTGTTTCTTTAATGTATTTCATCTTATATCTTTGATTTGCATTGATACGAACAAAAATTGAATTGTAAAAACAAGTTGTAAATATTATATTATCAGTTCAAGGAAATAAAAACCCTGTTAATGAATACTAAATATACTTCACCAAATGTGGTAGCTTCATGACCTTAATAAACTATTCTTGAAATGCATTTGTTGTCCAGTGAATAATGGAATGAAGCTTGAGCTTGATTAAGCCAAATCTGATGGCTTTGTGGTATTTTGTCCTGGTAATGTCCACACCAGCAAATGCAGACCCAGCAATATTATTGAAAATAGAAGTAGAAGAAGTACCAAAGACACTATCAATAACAACAACAATATATATACTTGAGAGATCCACACCAGTTGGTTGTTCTGCAAGTATATCTTCAATGAGATCTGGAGAGGCGAGCATGTAATACTTTTTCCCATTTTCTAACGATACTGCTATTGATTTCCAATTTCCAATCTTGCTTAACATTATTATTTTTTCTTGATCAGTTTGTGGAAGATCTAAGGCATTTGACGCAAGTAATACTCCCATGTCATTATCACATCGAGCTGATGTTGAAAATAAAGGACCAGATGAACCAGAATTTGAATCAATTTCATCTAAATTTAGATTCAGAACTAAATTGTTTGTTTTTTTGTTTGATTTTTTGATTATGCGCTGAATATAATTTTTTGGGCTTACTTTTAGACAAAAATAGACATATCTCAGGCTTCGTAACTTTCGATGTTTCAATGATATGGTTGTAGAATTATCGTTGTTATTATCTTCGAGGCTTCGTCGCTTTGTTTTGTTTGAAATGGCTTCGCAGTGGCCGTTATGCTTTTTTTTGAGATGGGCGCTAAATGTGGTTGGAGTACTGAGCTTGCTTGAGCATTCAGGACAATTAAATTTGCCATCAACCTTGCTAACTTCCATAATGGTGTCTATTTGTTCTTTAAAAAAAAATGTCATGTTTTATTTAAATGTCCAGTTCTTACCATTACCAATAAAGACTTTGTTTATCCACATGAGTGCCGTAATTATGATTGTTTAACTCTGAATGAGTCTTAAAGTCAACATTGCAATCTTTGCAACGCAAAGCATTAACATCTAAATTCATAGAGAAAAAATGTTATGAGAAAATGTTATGAGAAAAAAAAATGTTATGAGATAATGTTATGAGAAAAAAAAATGTTATGAGAAAATGTTATGAGAAAAAAAAATGTTATGAGAAAATGTTATGAGGAAAAAAAAATGTTATGAGAAAATGTTATGAGAAAAAAAAAATGTTATGAGGAAAAAAAAATGTTATGAGAAAATGTTATGAGAAAAAAAAATGTTATGAGAAAATGTTATGAGAAAAAAAATGTTATGAGAAAATGTTATGAGAAAAAAAAAATGTTATGAGGAAAAAAAAATGTTATGAGAAAATGTAATGAGAAAATGTTATGAGAAAAAAAAATGTTATGAAAAAATGTTATGAGAAAAAAAAAATGTTATGAGGAAAAAAAAATGTTATGAGAAAATGTTATGAGAAAAAAAATGTTATGAGAAAATGTTATGAGAAAAAAAAATGTTATGAGGAAAAAAAAATGTTATGAGAAAATGTTATGAGAAAATGTTATGAGAAAAAAAAATGTTATGAGAAAATGTTATGAGAAAAAAAAAATGTTATGAGGAAAAAAAAATGTTATGAGAAAATGTTATGAGAAAAAAAAATGTTATGAGAAAATGTTATGAGAAAAAAAAAATGTTATGAGGAAAAAAAAATGTTATGAGAAAATGTTATGAGAAAAAAAAAATGTTATGAGAAAAAAAAATGTTATGAGAAAATGTTATGAGAAAAAAAAATGTTATGAGAAAATGTTATGAGAAAAAAAAAATGTTATGAGGAAAAAAAAATGTTATGAGAAAATGTTATGAGAAAATGTTATGAGAAAAAAAAATGTTATGAGAAAATGTTATGAGAAAAAAAAATGTTATGAGGAAAAAAAAATGTTATGAGAAAATGTTATGAGAAAATGTTATCTCATAACATTATCTCATAACATTTTTTTTTCTCATAACATTTTTTCATAACATTTTTTTTCTCATAACATTTTCTCATAACATTTTTTTTTCTCATAACATTTTCTCATAACATTTTTTTTTCTCATAACATTTTCTCATAACATTTTTTTTTCCTCATAACATTTTTTTTTTCTCATAACATTTTCTCATAACATTTTTTTTTCTCATAACATTTTCTCATAACATTTTTTTTTCCTCATAACATTTTTTTTTTCTCATAACATTTTTTCATAACATTTTTTTTTCTCATAACATTTTCTCATAACATTTTTTTTTCTCATAACATTTTCTCATAACATTTTTTTTTCTCATAACATTTTCTCATTACATTTTCTCATAACATTTTTTTTTCCTCATAACATTTTTTTTTTCTCATAACATTATCTCTCATAACATTATCTCTCATAACATTATCTCATAATCCTGTAATTTTTAAAAGCGAACTCTTCTGACGTGAAAACGAACTTTGGGTGCCACCAAAGCGAATTTGGGTGATTTACAAAAAACGAACTTTGACCAATCAAGAAGCGAACTTTGGGCTGCGACAAAAGCGAATTTATGAAATTGGAAAACGAACTTTGGGGGTGGAGCCGCTGTATCATTGTTTCTGGGTAGAAGGTTAAAAATAGAATTCTCCTCTTTTCCCCTTCGGAAAATTTTTACCAAAAGGTTCTTCATCTTTGCAAATGTGACTAGTGCTTGACAAAACATCTTTAAGTTTGTCGAGCTTCACATCAGTAACTACAGCCACCATTTTGAAAGACAAAAGAGTTTCAATGCACTGGTGGATGGTCGCAACAACATTTAGGCTCATAACTCCACTACATGGCGAGAACAAAGTCTGAATATAAAGCTGAACTGAAGAGAGTATTCTCAACATCGAGGCAGATGCCACTGAACTAGGTTCAAGTACCTTGCTTAAAAAGTATTTTCACCGCTTATTAATTTTTATAAGCAGATATCCTGAATGAAGTCAGCAGCAGTAATGTCGAAGAATGTGAGGATATTATTAAAGAAGCTGAGGAGTTAAGTATGGTGGATAATGATGACGATGATGAGGCGAACCGAATTAAATATATCCATTGTGCTTTTATTAAAGTGTTTTACGTGCTAAAAAAAATACTGAGAGGGAATGGATAATACGTGATTCTTTGCAAGCCATTTGACGGATTAAAGAACAGTTGATTGTACCACCAGCAAAGGATTGGATGATCACACAATTTGCGCACCCCCCTTGTGTTAGTGCGACCCTCATTTCTGTTGTTTGTTGAGAATCAATTTCTTTTAATTGATTCCAGACCTGTATACGTTTACCAAGTATTCTCATTTTCTGCACCCTCCTCTTCTCATTTATTTGTAGTACAAATAGACGGATTCATTTATCTGTTTAAATGAGGGATGCTGGAGGAGTAACGGCATTGTAAAGAGTTTTGACTTGAAAATTTTACCCTTAGCAACCGTGAATTAAGAATTGATTACACTCTCTGTTTACTTTCTTTACATTAAACTTTGACACCCTTATTTCTTTGGTTTAGTGAGTGGGTTGCAATTGTGATTTCTTTATTTGGGGATACCATGTGTTTTTCTTTTTTAAAAAAAAAGCGTCATTCATATTTGTTGTAGCAATATTTAGGTACGTAAAATATTTTAATAGTCCTATTTGTCTATCAAACGGACTGATAAAACCATCTCACAAAAAGTAAAAATAGAAATAATTTGTCAAGTGTTTCCCATTGATAGCATAACAGGCTTTTATCAGGCAATTGAACCACTAACAAAACAATTCGAAATAATGACCGTAACTTCTTTCCTATTTACCTTACCCAAAGACCTTTATAAAAAAGTGACTCGAGAAAAACTACATGATCAACAAACCGCCCTATGAAATTTGGAGAACCGCCCTTTAAAGGTTTTTTTTTTTTCTTGTCCAACTGTGTGGGATGCAATATACATATATAAGCGAAATATTCTCTCCCTTTACTTTTTTCTTCATCTTGTTCATCTTTTCCAATAAAAAAAAAAGTTGCTACAAATATAAACGACTAAAAAGCAAATGGTGCCTTCACATAACCCAATACAATTAGCGGCTATTTCCAACTATAAGTTAGCACAACTTACATTTGCACCTCCCGATCTTCATTCATTACGAAAGACAGCAGTAATCAAAAATATGCTTCACGTTGTTTATTCCAGCACTCCGCCAGAATGGCTTCAACAAATGACCCGGTGGCAATATTTTACGCCAGAGTAAGTTTCTAATAATTTAATAATTATTTTTCTCAGGCACCAACCACATGTTTTTATTTATTTATTTATATTAGGTCTTTAGAAGAAATGACCCAGGAAGGATTAGAAGAGATATTTGCACAATACGCACAGACAATGGAAGCCTTCAGACCCATCAAGAATACTAGCTTTCCTTTCGAAGAAGAGATATTTGATGATGAAGATGATGGACAAGGGGATGATCTCTGGATAGCCGAAGAGGAAGTTGAGCCTATTCTCCCACCACAACAGATACCATTACAGCCTCCACAGCCAATCGAATCCATCTTTTCTCAACCCAACGCAACACTTTCAAATGAATCCGTCGAGTTTCCCAAGAGGTCCCCTTCACCACTCTCCGAAAAGCCTTTACCAGCAAACCCCATTGTCAATGATGACACTGCCAAACAAGCTCGACGTAAAAGCGGCTTTAGCGGTAATAACAAGAACAGACTGAGTTGGACAAGTGATACAGGATTGACGTCTAGCGTCGTTTCTCAAAACTTGGCAAACGAAATCATGAGTTTATTCGATATGGACTTTGCCGTCGACATTAAAGTGGATACAGCACCGAAATTACCCGAATTATCTTATAGGAGAAAATCACAGCATCGTCAATCACAAGACATGTTGACAAGTTTAATACCGGCTTTTGAAAAAATCGCGCTGGAGAACTCTCTAGCTGAATATATCGCTGCACCTGCACCACCACCTCCTCCACAACATAGACCCAGTTTAATTATTCGCTCTGTACCTCAACGTTCTTCTTCACTTCGCAACAGACAAGAGATTCTTGCCAGTCCTCCTCCTACACCCGATGAGGGACATTTAACCAAGCAAAAGTCCTTATTACGTTTGGCTTCATTAATTACCACCAAGAAAAAGGATTTACCTCAGAGTCCAGAGCCATCGCCTGTGTTTCAACATCAGCAGCAGCAGCAGCAGCAGCAGCAGCAACAGCAGCAACAACAGGCCACTTATTTTAATCATCCAGAGATTGTAAATACACCAAGAAAAACCAGTACATCTACAGTAGACTCATCGAGTTCTTCATCCAGCTGGTCTGTCGTGTCCGAAAGTACTCAAAAGCCGTTGCCGGAACGACCCAACTCACCCGACTTTGTATCGGTGGAAGAAAAGACACGCACGTACCGACACAAGAAGAGAAAATCCGTGATGGAAAAGACCATGTCCAAACGTAAAAGTGTACTGGATGAGCCTTCCATGCCTCTATCTCGATCGAAATCAGCCTTTATTAAGATCGGCAATGGGCTAAAGACAAAGAAACAATTAAAACAGATTCGACGTACATCTTCTGCCAAGAATCTAACAACAGAGAATACAAGTTTTTACACAGGTGAGCATTATCATACGGTGAACGAAGTCAATTATAGTCCAATTTCCGATGAAAGCGTCACACACCAAAGCCCGAGTAGTTTTGTCAAAAGAATGGCTTCATTTAGTTGGCGAATGAAACCTAGAAACAAACCGGTTGAGGTTTAAAAAAAAAGTTTTACCCCTTCTTTTCTTTATCCATAGCAATACCTCATAGATGATATCCCATTTTTTTTTTTTTTTTGTTAAAAATAAATAAATACAGGCTATTTTTATTTTTTACTCTCCCTTTTTTTTATGTGTATTGTGTCACAATCATGCTAAAGAAGATATCTCCCCTTGATTTCCTTTAATTTCTCTTTTATCTTTTTCTTTGTTTTTCTATGACTCTTGTAAACAGGTTTCCTTCGGAATTTCTACACAAAGTATCCACGCATCTCTCGGTACAGGATTGTTGGCACGCTACACTGGTTTGTAGGTCATGGCATCACACATTTCAAAGAGTCCTTTACAAGAAGGTTTTCATCTATTCAGACACTCAACTCAAACAACTCGTTTCTTCTATTTCTTATCACGGCTATCTCGTCAAAGAGATACATCTTATCAGTACAATATCCCATGAATCTACCACTTTACACGACAATCCAAGACATGTTTTATTGGATCAAGATACGCTCTTAACCTTAAATCACCTCTGTCCTTTGCTCGAAGTGCTCCGTTTTCATCCTTCTCAATGGACCAACCTGGAGTTAAGTGATCAAATGCAGTGGTCCCAAATGAGACAATGTGGAATTGTTCACTATGAAGATTTTACACCCTCCTTCTTGACCGTGTTTGGGACAAATTTAACTCAACTACACATGACGCATGCTGCACACGACCTCGAGACATTGGTAGACCGCTTACGTATACCAACGTTAAAAGAATTGACGTTAGAGATCCTTGTGCAAGTAGAAAACGAAATCATCCCTACCCAACATTTAGAAAGGATGCATGCCAATCTACCGCAGTTAACCGCATTTCATTTTAAACGAAATAAGACGCCACACCATGAAGCTGTACCAGCACATGATATCATCTCGTTGTTTGCGCATCCAACCACTGTTCGTACTTTAACCCTGCATGGTCATGTGGATTCCATCCAGTGGTTTCAATTTATCACCACCAATTATCCCAAACTCCAAGAACTAGAACTGACCCAGATCACCACCAGTCGGTTTGGAACCAAATGGATGTGGCAAACCGCATTAATTGATCTGATACGCTCCTTACCCTCTCTACAACGACTCAGCTTGGGTGGTAAAAACATTCCCCAGTTGTTCTCAAAGGCGCTCCTTGTAGAACTAAATTCCAACAAACAAATCGATGAATTCAATATAGACTTTCAAACCTATCAAGCGATCGAGTCATGTCAATTTTTACTATCTTTGGCATCGTCCGACGGACTTGCCTCACTGCGACATTTAAGCCTGCGTGTTTGGGAACAAATTCCAGGCTGGTCGGGTGTCACAAAAAACCTGTTTCAATGTCAAGGTTTAGTATCGCTCCAATTATGGTTTTCCAAGGGATTTATGGATCAGTTCCCTTTTACCTCGTTTTTGATAGATCATTTCTTGCTCCATTTACCTCGCTTGAAGAAATTAGCTTTGACAGGAGCGCATGTGCAAGTGATGTACAAGGATTATAAGGATTTAGATATACAGGTGTTTGATTTAGAAGAGCTCTCCTTGGTACAATGCAAAATCGAACGTCATGATGTGGTGCTTCAATATCTCTCTACATGCTGTCCCCGATTAGACACAATGGAGTTTAGTAAATGTGAGTCTGAACGCTCTGCCGTCAATAAATCGCATGTTTTGAATGAGTGGACAATGGACTTGCAACAAATCCGTTTAAAAAAGCTTGTACTATCATCAATTTTAATTTATATTGGTACAGTTCAGACCAACGATTTTATTGGGATCCGAATCCATGATGAAAAGGGTCAACGCACACAATGGTGCAGCACTACCAAATCCATGATTTATCCCGAATATGGTTTATGTGAGGATACCGAAAAGAATACCGAGCTGGATAAAGTATATCAATCGTATACCTCTTCAAAGCCTTTGGCAGACAGGATGCCCGGAAATTATACGCCAACACTGGGTGTCCTCGTCATACATTGTCAATCTGTCACTCAAGTCTTTCTTGATAATTTAAAAATACCAAACCATTTAATAAATTAAAAAGTAGTTTTTTGTTTTTTTATTATGATTATGATTAACAAATAACGGATTTAAAATGATCGTCTGGAATTTGCATTGTATAATGAGCTGGAACGACATACAAAGTCCCTTTACAACTCTCATCAGTCCATAACGCACAATGACTGCTGCCGGTATTCTTGACATGCTCCGCTTCGAATTTTTGAGGAAAGTTGGCGCACCGGTGATCCGAACTAAGTACGCCCGATCGTGTCTTTTCATCCGAGCTTAATAAAATAAGTCCATTACCTGTACCGTATATCGCGAAAATACTAGCAGGTAACGTAAATAAAATAAACAATAACGATTTCATATTATAAGTATGTTTTTTAATAAGAGTAAAGATGAGTCTTTAGTTTTACAAAAAAAAAGTATTCAAGACTATTTTTTTTTAAATTATAAAAAATTGTATGTACATGGGTTTCTAAAATGGGTTATTTTACAATCTGATTTGATGTGAATCTTCCACTACTTTGGGTGCCTTGTAGAGTCGCAAAAGTAAACTGGAACAGACTACACTAACGCTGGATAAAACCATGGCTATGCCAGCAATATAAGGTGGAAGCCCGTCTCCCGTAGCAGGATATAAAATACCCGCTGCAATCGGAATCGCAATGGTATTATACAAGAATGCCCACAAGAAATTAAATCGTATACGACGCACAACCGTACGGGATACATCATACATGGTCAACAAATCCATCAGGTTATTACGGATCAATACAATACTTGCTGCTTCAATAGCAATATCTGTAGCAGAGCCGACCGAAATACTAACAAAAAAAAAAATTAAAAACCACATGAAATAAAATAAAAAATATTTTGTGTCTTTTACCCAACATCTGCTTGTGCAAGCGCAGGAGAATCATTAATACCATCACCCACCATGGCTACAACCGCATCTTGCTGTTTCTTTCCGTTTCTCTTCCAAAACTTACGGTGACCATCATAAGAATCGGGTCGAATACCTCGTCTCTGAAGGTTTCGGATCTTGTCTGCCTTTTGCTCTGGTTTCACACCCGCCAAAACGAAATCCGCAGGAATACCCAACTGCTTTCCAATCACTCTTCCCGTACGTTCATTATCTCCTGTAATCATCCACACCTCAATATGTCGCTTTCTCAATTCAGATATCAATTGTGTAGCCTCAGGTCGGGCAATATCCGCAATCGCCAATTGTGAAATCATCATCGTTTGAGACGCGCTACAGCAAATTGAACTCGTTGCACATTTACATACCACACAAGCACACGCATTCTTGCATCCATCCTTGTGAAGACTATCGGATGAGACCTCTTCATCGTTACCGGAAACAGGCGATGCAGCTACCAACACAATCGATTGTCCCAAGTTTTGCCAATCCGTTAAAAGATCATGGCACGCTTTCGCTTGACGTGAGTTTTGATACCGTGCGTGATTTTCATCCATCCATTCTTGATTTCCCAAGAACACATTAAGAGCTCGAACGTTGCATAATTTACCGGCCAAGTGTTCAGAAATATCTTTGGTCACCGTAATGGTTGCAAGTAAACCACGACCGGGCACCTCTTGGGCATTTGTGATCGTTACACCTTCAAAAGCATCACTACCACCCGTATTCGTTTCCTCGATATCCGCAATATCAGTTGTATTAGAAATTAAGGCTGCATCAGAAAGCGCGGGATCTTCGATCAGAGCATGAATGATATATCGGGCCTTCTTTTCAATCGATTTGGATAAAGGATGGTTACTGGCAGACCCAACACGACCAAGAATCTTCCAGATGGCAATACGTTGACTTGCACTTTGGTCTCCAAATTTAGAAGATTGTTCAATCCAACTATGCGTCACAATGGGTTTACCCATGGTTAAAGTACCCGTCTTGTCAAATGCAACGGTGGTAATACGACTGGCCATTTCAAGAGCATATCCACCCCCTTTCACGAGCACACCGTATTTAGCGGCCACACCCGTTCCCACCATGACAGCGGTAGGACTAGCTAAACCTAAACCACAGGGACAAGCAATCACAAGTACAGTGACGGCCAGCATCAATGAGAAAATGGTCTTGTTTTCACCCATGGGGACCCAATCGTCAGGATAAAGATCTTTGAGACTAAGCACTTCCCAAATGATAAATGTGAGGAGAGCCAAACCGATCACAACAGGTACAAAGACAGCGGAAATGTTATCTGCTAATTGTTCAATAGGTGCCTTGGGAGAAGCTTGGGCGTCTTGCACGAGTTGAATAATACGAGAAAGAGTCGTGTCGGAGCCTACGCGGATAGCACGGATATAGATGGGGGCACTGAGATTGATGGTGGCAGTAATGACACTGTCACCTACTTTCTTGGTAACAGGAACAGATTCTCCAGTAATCATGGATTCATCAGCAGCAGAATCACCGCGCCATACTTTACCATCACAAGGAATACGACCTCCTGCATTAATCTTGAGGATATCACCCACTATAGATATAGATTATTTTTTTTTAGTATATTTGCATTTTTTTTTTTCCTATAATTTTTTTATCTACCTTGGATGTCTTTGGATTCAATTTCTCTTTCGGACAATATATCTTCAATACGATCGTCATTCTCTCCAACTAATGTAGATCCACTCTCACCCACACTTGATAAAGGTTTCGATATTTCAACCAAAGTAGCGGTTTCAGGTTGCAGATCCATTAATTTCGTAATGGTTTCAGCCGTCTTACCCTTGGCCAAAGCCTCCAACCATTTACCAAAATGAATAAACGTGATCAACAAGACCGAGGTCTCAAAATAATTCATACTCATGGCACCAGGCATGGGACGTGCCATGGCGGCAATCACAGACGCTACCGATGCAACATACGCCACTGTCGTACCCATCGCCACAAGCGTCTCCATATTCGCCGTTCTTGAATAGACCAATGATTTGTACGCCTTCACATAAAACGGTAAACCGAGCCAGAATTGAACAGGTGTAGCCAATAAAAACAAGATCAAGTCGCCAATCGACAATCCTTGTGTTACCGGTCGCATAAAGAACTTGTGGATCGGGTTAGAAGAAGGTAAAGCCATCATAAAGATCATGGCAATCAAGACCACAGGCACCGCAAATAAAAGAGACCATAAGAAGCGCGATTTTAACATGCTTAATTCTGCATCCATGGTTTCCCGCATAGACGCACGTTGTTCTGCAATCGTGTTGCCTTGTGTGTCTTGGGAAAGCTCGGCCTTGTATCCAATCTGTTCAATCATTTGTGCGAGCGAGCGAGCTCCAATTATGGTAGGATCATGTTCAATCACAGCGGATTTAGCCAACAGGTTCACTTGACAGCTGATCACACCAGCTTGTTTCATCACGGTACGTTCGATATTTGCAACACAAGAAGAACAGGTCATACCAGTTACAACCAAATGCGTAGATACATACTTGCTACTCTTTTGACTAGTAATGCTTGCAGCATCTGAATCCATCACTTTACGCATCGACTTGGTAATCTTGATACTCTCTGCGGAGAAACCCAGCTGAAGTATGGACTGATGGATACGTTGACGAGTGATAAACTCTCCCGTAAATTCAAAGCTTGATCGACCACTATCCAAATCCACTTGAATAGAAGGAGAACGGATGCCATGTAATTTGACAAGTGCTGCATGGACTTTTTCGATACAATTGGGGCAATACATACCTGTGATAATCATCTCTGCTCGATAAATAGGTACTGTCGGTTGTTGTGTTAGAGAGTTCATATCGGATACACCATTCGATCCACTGGCGATAAATACAACTTTGCTAGCAGTGTAACCCATATCTTTGACCGCCTTGATAATGGTTTGCTCATCCAACATATCACCTTGTACTGAAAACCCGCCTGTCTTTGTCAACAAGTTCACTTGTACTGAGGTAGGTACGACGCCGGGTAATTTCACAAGCCCACGCTCAATGGTTCGAACACAGCTGGAGCAGGTCATACCTGTGATTTGAAACTTGACTTTGTGGGGTACGGCAATTGTACTATCGACCGAAACAGAACTGAGAGAGGTGACTGAATTTTGACGTCCGTCCACGCGTTGGGGTTCCTCACCCACAGCAGAGAGAACAGCAGGAGGGATCAAATTATGAATGATCTGAACATTTTCTACACTGAATCCACGATCTTCGATAGCGTTATGAATACGATCCATATCAGGATTGGTGCAAATAAACATGGCCATTTCGGTTTGAAGATTAACGTGAACAGAACCTGGTTGTACGTCTGGTATTTCGTTCTCCAATGCATCCGTGACAGAAGAAACACATGACTGACAGGTCATACCAAGCACACGCATCACCACTTTACGTCTTATATCGCCATTTGGATGATCCATTGGGATCAAAACCTGGTCTTGTTGTTGTAAAGAACTCGGGAGTCCTACACTACTGCTACTGCTGGCTTCTCCTACACTAAATCTAGGACTGCCATTCAAATCATAACCCAAACCTTCTACCAAGAGCTTAATCTTATTTGCATCCACATATTCACCTTCAAACGAAAATTTGCCCTGTCGTTTTTCCAAATTAACTGAAACAGTTTGAGGTATAACACCCGGTAAACTACTTAAAGCGTCTGAAACGGTGCGTACACAATGTTGACAGGTCATGCCCGATAATGAAAATACCACGCTTTGCACGGTCCCCTTCTTGGTGGTGGGAATAGGAATGGGTTGACTGACAGGACCAAATTTAATTTCGCCGACATCATATCCGAGATCTTCAATGGTGTCCTTAAGGTCTTGTTCACGAATGGGTTTTGTGCATACCATGGTAGCCTCTTCGGTATCCAAAGACACCTTCACACGAGATGGATCCACACCCTCCAGCTCCTTTAAGGTCTTTTCAATGGTGTTGGTACAATGAGAGCAAGTCATTCCCGAGATTGAAACCGTGGCTTGATAAAATGCTTCATCGTCCGAGGTGGTTTTACTTGTTGAAAGTTCGGGTGTACCAGCATCATACCCTAGATCCTCAATCGTCTCTGATAATTCATGTTGTATATCCGCCTCCACTTGATCTGATTCGAATTGGAATGTGGCTTCCTCATCTTCTAAGCTGACATTCACGGTATCACTAAAAACTCCTTTATATTCTTTTAATGCTTTTGTTATTGTATTGACACAATGCTATTTTTTAAAAAAAAAGAGAATTGACATTTCAGTTTTTTTTTTTTTTTTTTTTTGTGTCATCAGGTGCATGGAGAACTTGTTTTTTGTTACTTACGTCACAGGTCATGCCAGTAACTTTGATTTTTACAAAGTACTTTGTCATGTTTTCTCTCTTTTAAAAAAAAGTTGTATGGGATGAAACAAACAAAAAAGCGAATTAATGCACTGGTAAAATTTCGATTTAAATACGAGGAACATGTTGCGCGATCCATTTATGGTAATCGTGACTTGTAAATCGAGTCAGCGAGCATTTTTTGCTGCTCCAAGCAAAGTGCATTTGTGTAACTTACGCGGCGGAGAAAACAAATGGAACCAGGCACAAAGCGATCAATCCCAATGGAAAGGGGATGACCCAATTTTTCTTTTTCATCGTGCTTATATGTACTACTAGCGAGTAATTTTAACATGTACGCTTTATTACTTCAGTGATGTATAAAATATTTATAAATTAACAAATGTAATGAGTGTGAATGAATATTCAACTTAATCAATTCAATAAATAACCACTCCCCTTTTTATAAAGATTAACTATATTTTTGAGGCTTTTATTTTCATTATTCCCACAAACATTTACACTAAAAAGCTTGATAAAAATCTTCTTCAGTTAATCTCATTCCTATCAATTGATATTTTTTTTTCTGCAAGTGTAGTTGTTTCGGTATCAGATGATGAACGACGCTGCTTAGTTTTTGCGGTTTCATGTATTTCGCGAAATATTCTGTCATCGATGTAATAAGCCTTCAATACTAACTCGAGAATTTGGTTCCGCCCCTCAAGTTGTTCCAGTCTTTCTTGAATATGACCATACGCATAAATTAAATCGGTCATTTCCTCTTGATGATCAGTCGTCATATCACTCCTTCTTATCCGCATACTACTCGAACCACTATCAATGAGAGTATCCGTTTCTGTATCAACTGAACTACTGTTTCCAATTATGGTACTAATTCTGTCCTCGTTTTTAGCATAAATGTCAGAGAAGCGTTGATGAACAGGTGTTACAAATGGTACATTATCAACACCAGGAATAAGAAAATATTTTTTCAAATTTTTGGATTTGCTCTGCTCTCGATTTGACCGCAAAGAAAGACGCTGAAAAACACCCCAAGGCTCTGTTGGTCTTGCACCAAACAAAAGAACTTTGACAGACATTAACATACTCACCATACCGCCGATAATACCAAGAGTGGATATAATAGTCACATCCCTTTTCTCTGTAATGACAGTTTTTTTTTTGTCGGATGGGTAAATTTTGATTTCTTTGAATGAACCTGTTGTATGCTGACTACCGACTATTTCTGTGTTGGTGATACTTAGCTCTGACAGCATAAGATACTTGGGAAATACGCCTACTAGATTCCAAAGACTATCCGGGTCAATCTTTTTTGTGTAAATTATTTTAAAATGGATGCCGATACCAGGCAAACCATTCACAGTCACCATTTGACTTTCAGTTCCAAGAACGAATTCGTTCAAAAGTTGCGTATCTATCCAATTATCCAAGTATTCTGCACTATACTGATGAGGGAAAGGTGATATATCATACACTGCGCGATTCGGATTTTTGGTCGACTCATAGATCTGAATATGAAGTGCGTGTTCAGATAAATTCGTGAGATTACCTGAGTGTCCAAAATGAAGATAAGCACTCTCGTGAATGTAATTTAATTTATCTTTTGGTGGAGAATACATGTAGCAAATCGTTTCGCCCTGTTGAAATTGAGGGGACAATATAGACCTTGGGAGCACATAAACATCATCACAGTAATTTACTTCGTCGGAATACACACAAGTTAAATTAGGGAATTCGCCATTTATGTCGTTGAAACCATTGTACATCCAACCGCTGTAACAAAAACGAACATCTAAAACATATCGCTACATATTAAAGATTTTCCGGGTAATACAATATCTTCTATTTTTTTTTTTTTTTTTTTTTTACCTGGGAAAGGTACGTCATTTGTGTCTAAGGATACTTCTGTTGACGATACAGCGCTGTTAATGATACTATGTACAAAATAAGCAATAAAAATCATAAGCAATACAAAGAAAACCAGGTTTGTTACGAGACCATATATCTGTGTGGCAAATGTCTCGCCGACTCTATTTTTTTTTTTTTTTTTTGAATCATAAATTTCAATATCATGGATTAGTCAAATCAGAATATTACCTCCTCTTACAGAAAATGTTAATGATTTGTTGTAAACTACAAAACTTTATGTTTTTGAAACATTTCGCCTTTCTATTCACAACTATATACACAGCAACCATAATACCGGCTATAACACAAAGTAGCACAGTAAAAAAAATAATAGGATGGGGGACTTTTATACTAGAATAGGTGACATAGGGTGGCCTTTCATGTTGAGATATAGATGAGACCCAGTTAAGCCCTAAATTTTCGGATGAAATACTTTCATTGTCAGGCTTTGGGTATGTCCATTCAAATAAGTCTACATCTTTGTATGCTAGGTAACTGCTATAAGAGATTGCTCCGAAAGCAAAAACGACATATCTATTGGAAACGATTGCTGATGATGCGTAGCTATTTTCAAATTGAAAATACTGATTTCTTTTCGCCTGAATGATATCCCAATTATATGTAATTAGGTTAAGAATTTTTATGATATTTGGACCTGCTCCATCTTCGTAACTAGGCAACTTTTGAAAGTTTACTCTTGCACCAAAAAACGCTGCATAGGAGGTATTGGGAATCAACTGTACTGCTGCTCCTTCGTTGTAATCTTGCTCTAGTAGTGTGATGTCTGCTGCTGATGAAGATGATAATGCTTGCTTTCTCATCCAAGTTTTAGTTTTTGTATTCAATATCATCATTGAATTATACAAATTGAATCCCTTCGTATTTTTTCTCCCAAAAACAGAACCTATGTTTCCACCGCTAAATAATCATACATGTAAAAAAGTTTTTTAGAGCAAGAAAAATAATAGATACCTCGAAATAATGTTATTTTCTTACGGTAAATTAAGTACACTGGGACCGATAGCCTTGTATTCAAATCCATTATTCTTGATAATGTCGTAGTAATTTAATACGGGATCATAAAAATAGGAGGTTGTTAAAGGGGTGCTGTCTTCATAAAAGTTCGTACCACCTATAACGTAGATCATTCCGTCTGTGCCCAAAACAGTGCCATGTTTTGCCCTCATGTAAAACGCACTTTCGTCTGTTTTGTTGTATACGGGAACCTCTTTTTCAGTCCATGTGAGGCTGACAAAATCAAATAGATAAGGTCTTACAACGGTTTTACTTTCTGTAGAGTTAGCCCATGCGTTTGCAAATGAATGGGACAGTATCATCATATGGCTATCATCAATCATGACGGCACCACAAAAAGCGCAACTTGGACCTTTGTTTGTCTGATTTACTAGGGACACCGTTGCAGTTTCTCCATTGGGTGTATCAAAATTATATTCGTACATATCGTTGGAGTGCCCTACAATGGCCATAGAACGTCCACCATAAACATACATTTTATTATTGTATGTAACAGCTGATCGTCCATATAATCTCGGACTAAAAGGTATGGATTCATCGGTAATTGTGATTTTACTGACAGCTCCTTCGATCAGTCCAATGTATAGAATAAAGAGCGAACATAATGTTAGAAATAATCTTTTTTGTAAAACTTTGACTTTTGACATCATTTAAAACTTTATGGCTACAAGGAAAGAAAAATACGAACAAAGAAATTCATTAAAGAATATGTCGTCAAATTTAAAGTGATGCGGGGTAAAAGGACGTGATCTTCAGAGTCCCCAATCCTATCTGCAAAATGTCCACTCTAATTTCTTTTACTCCCTTTTTTTACTTCATAAATTATGCTGGGTAACCCCCAAATACTACAAGTTTTCTTTATGATTTTTTTCAGTGACTTTAAAGTTGTACTACATTAAGGTTATCAAATACTTTGAAGAGTTTAAGCTGCACACTGATAACTCATTGAAGACAGGTAAGCGTCTATATATATCCAACAAAAGGAACCAACCCCAGATTGTAAAAAAATACAATGACGGGGAGCGTCGATGGTAGCTTAAGAATTTGTTTATGTACCTTAAATGCGACTGCCCTTTTTACAAAAAGGGTTAAACAAGACTTTCTGCCAAAGTTGAATAATGTATTAATCATAGTTGATGTCGACATTATGGAACTTCCATGGCATGGATTTTCTTGCTAAGTAATCGTAGAGTTCTTTTTAAAAAATGATGGGTTTGATTGATTACATGTTAAAGAAAGGATATAAAATAACAAGACATATGCTCGATGCTTACAAATCGAAGCATTTTGAAAGAACCGAAAATTGTGAAATTAAAGCTGTGACCCAAATTAGCAAAAAAGCATTGTATTTGCCAGTTCTGGTAATCAGAGACTGCTCAGAGTGAGAGAGGAAAGAAATAATTTCGACGTTATAATCAGTAATGAATTCTTAGGATTATTTACTCATATGAACAGGTTGGAGGTATACCAAGTAAATGTTTGGGTGGACTGTTTAGTAAAATGAAACAGCGATTCAAAGCGCATTCTTGGGAAAACTGTGGCTCCACGACCTACATCTCTTTTAAAAACATGCTGAATCATTACTTGCATTGGACAGGACTTTATGTTCACCATGTGAGACTTGCCCTTACGATTGAACCGCTTCTTACCAAGCACATCGATTTAGTTGGAACATTAATCAAAACTCATCGCCATGCCTTGTAAAACACATTCAACATTCAAGAAGAATATATAAAGAAAGTGCGCTGATGGGAGAGCTAAAATGACACCCACCCTGTGCCTATATATAATTCGCCACCTTTTTGAGTGGTAGTGCAAAGGGTGTGCGTTGTCCGTTTTAATTAAACAACACTTGAACGTATGCCACTTTTTATCCAAAGTTGCCCTCGTACCTCTATTGCTTTCTTCCCCTCTATTTTCGTTTTGAAGCAGGACTTGAGCCCGCTAAAAGAAATCACGTAAAAAGCATGAACCTATGTTTTCAATTGATGTCATATAGTGTAATAGAAGCCCACCACTTGAACAAAGCAACTTGTATAGGGACTGGCTCTTGTTTTCTCCGCTTGTACTCACATTGTTAAATGTGATTGACGACATATCTAATCACAGGGCTTATTTGTTCTCGAACCTTACTTGACGTAGTCCCTTTTTTTTTTTTTTTTTATTCTTTGTTTCTTTATCTCTTCCCATTTTATAAACAGAGATAGTAATATAAAGACACTAACTGGCATGTTTGAAACATAAATCTAATTGTTGGGGAGGCTAAAAAATGAACCTTCTATCTTTCATTTATAATGATTATTAAAAAAAAAAATTATTTGAGGCTGTTTGTTGTTATTGTTTCCCAACTCGGAATTTCTTCTTTTCACTAACCGAGTATAATAAGTATACATAACAAACTTTTTATTTTTATTTTTAGCAGTAAAAATAAGTCTTGACGCTTATCCCGAGATTCCATGTTATTGCAACTCGACTAAAAATAGAAAAGACATGTACAACCTTCCCTTCCCCCTTTGTTATGATTTTTTTTAGTTGATGTTATAAAAAGAGTGGCTAAAAAAAACATTTTGTTTCTGTTTGATAGTCAAATATCTTTTCTTCTTATTTTACATCATCCCCAAACATGCTATCATCAAAGTGGATCCTGTGTTGCTTTTTACTAACAACCCTCATCCTAAGTTCGGTTTTCGCTCAACCTACACCTACAACAACACTTGTAAAAAGACAGGAAGTAGAAACAAATAGTGTCAATGAATTCAACAAAGCAACTGTCTCTAGAAAATCTTCTTCTACCAAGACAGCAACCGCTACCGCAACAGAAACTGGTAAAGGGGGTGGTAGTAATGGCAGTCATAATGGATCTCCAGCCATTATTCCTGCAGCCACAACAGCTTGGTTTGGTAAGCGATCCGCCAAAAAAGAAATAAGCGCGTAGACCTTCGTTTTTTTTCTTTTTTTTTTAACATTTATGGATTTTTATTATAGTTGCGGTATACGGGACAGAATCTGGCATTTCGTCAAGGATGGCAAGTTTAGGTGCGATTTTAATTGTATTAGGCCTGTTTTTGTGTAGTATGGGCTTCAGAAGATTTAAGGAAATGTTATGTGTCATGGGATTATTGACTTTTGGTTCCATGACCTGGATTGGTCTAGCAAATTGCAGACCCGTATCAGGTTATCCAATGGATTCTATCTTGATGATCGTGGTACCCGTTTGCGTGGGTCTTGTTGGCGCTGTGGCTTATTACGTTCTTTGGAATATCGCCTTGTACCTTGTTTGTGGTAATATATATATATATATCTATCTATTATTATCCATTATATCCATTGTCATGTACTCATTACCAATTTAGCATTCGGCGGCTTTATTTTTGCCATCTTTGTTCTTAGTTGGAAGAGTGACTTGGTTATTGTTTCCGTAAGTTTTTATTTACAGAACGTCATCCATATTATCATGGACATGTTGACTTATCTTTTTTTTTTTTCTTGTAGCTTATTGGACGGCCCTGTTTTCTGGGTGGTATGGCTCTATTAACAGGTGTTGTCACCTTTTTCGCTTTACGTCCCATGCTCTTTTTTGCCACTTCGTTTGTAGGTGCCTATATTTTCATGTTTGGCGTAGACTGCTTGTCACGTACAGGTTTAATTGCAGCCCCACAAGCCATGCTGAACAGAAATCCCAATCACTTGGTAGAATACTCCATCAACAAATATATCTATGTTATGTTAGCCATGATTATTTTGATGTTCCTTATGTCCATGGCTTGGCAAATGTTGTTTAACGCCGCACATCATTTGGGAATGCATATTGTGGCTGCTGCCAAAGGAAAACCTGCTCATGAAGAGCCAAAGGAAGAAGCAACAGAAGGCCATCCTCCATCCTCTCCTCCCCCATCTTAAAAGATACCTACCAAAAATGCATTTTCTCTCTTTCTTTCTTTTTCTTTTCTCTTTCTATGGGTCGTACATATATATATAGTTCAAATAAAACAAAAAAAAAACATTTTTCTTTTTTTTTACTGTCATCCTGATCTCGTAGTAGAGACACCATCATCATATTTGCTGATTGAGTAACCACTGTAAATTATATATTTGGAAATTCAAAAATAAAATTTTCCCAATTCTTTCAAGTATTCTTTCATCGACTCCTATTTCTCTTCGATTTTTATTACTTCTGACAATGGGCTCATTTCCAAATCCGAAACTGAACTTGTTTCTTTTTTTGTAGTTTCATGTATTTCGCGAAAAATTCTATCATCGATATAATATGCCTTTAATACTAACTCGAGAATTTGGTTTCGTCCTTCCAACTGGTCTAATCTTTCTTGCATATTTTTCAAAGCATTCACAACGTCATGATTGATTTCTGTCACGCTAGTGTTATTTCTCATTCGCATGCCTGCATCAGAACGGTTGTTGATCAAGGAGTCCATTTCTGCACTGACTGAACTACTGTTGCCTAGGGTGGTAACATGCCTGTCTTTGTTTTTGGCATAGATATCAGAAAATCGTTGATGGACAGGTGTTACAAATGGTATATTATCAACGCCAGGAATAAGAAAGTATTTTCTCAAGTTTTCAGATTTGTTCTGCTCTCGATTTGACCGCAGAGAAAGACGTTGGAAAACACCCCAAGGCTCTGTCGGCTTTGCCCCGAATAAAAAAACTCTGGCAGCTATTAACATACTGACAATTCCACCTAGAACACCAAGCGTAGATATGATGGTTATATCTCTTTTTTCTGTAATGAGGATCTTCTTGTTATCTACAGGGTAAATGTTGATGTAATGAAATAAGTCGAAACTGGCGTTTGGACTGCCAAGTATTTCCGAATTGATGATGCTAAGCTCTGACATTTGAATGTACTTGGGAAATACGCCTACTAGATTCCAAAGACTATCTGGATCGATTTTTTGTGTGTAAGTCATTTTAAAATGAATGCTGACACCTGGCACGCCATTGAAAGCAATTTTCTGTCCTGAAGTACCATATACAAAAGAATTATTGGTTTGCATATCCATCCAATCGTCCAGATACTCTACACTCCACTCATTAGGCAAAGGTGAAATATTGAAAACTTGACGATTTGGATTTTTGGCTGGTTCATATATTTGAATGCGAGTTGATTGTTCATTGTCACTCATAACATTACCCACATGAAAAAACTGGAGGTGAACGCCTTCATATATATAGTTTAACTTATCTTTTGACGGAGAATACATGTAGCATAATGTATCACTGAATAATGAGTGTGGGCTCATAATAGACCTTGGAAGTTTATAAACATCCTCACAGTTATCGACGTCATCGGAAGATTCACAGGTCAATTGAGGAAAATTACCAGTCGTATCATTGTAGCTATCATATTTCCAACCAGTGTAACAAAAACGAACGTCTAAAAAAAAAAAAAAAAAAAAAAAAAGTAATGTAGTACATTTAGTATTATTAAATCAATGTTGTCATTCACTATGTTCTTAAATTCACCTGGAAAAGGTATGTCAGTTGCCTCTAACACTTCTTCCGTTGTCGATACAGGGCTATTTACAATGCTGTATACAAAGTAGGCGATAAAAAGCATAAGCAGCATGAAAGAAACCAAGTTTGTTACAAGGCCGTACATCTGCGTCGCAAATGTCTCCCCGACTCTTTTTTTTTTTTTTTTTTTTTTTTTTTTTTGTGCTTGATGATTAGTTTTGTTAAAATTGGGTTAAAACCACGTACTACCTTCTACTGCAGAAAAAATTGATGATTCGTTGATAGCTACACGCGTATGGTTTCGTAAAAAAAGCAGTTTTTCTATTTTTTAGCATGCTCACTGCAATTATGACACCCACTAAGACACATATCAGCACGGTGAAAAAGATGACTGAAGGAGAAACATTTAAATTTGAAGTATTGCGAGATGATGGTAATCTTTCTTGTTGCGAAATAGATGGAATCCAAGTTATCCAAAAATTATCCGATGAATTTTCTACGTTATCAAGCTTTTGGTCTGACCATTCTATCAAGTCCAGGTATTTGTATAAATCCATGTTATAACCTTCAGAAATAAATAGACCAAAGGCAAACACTATTTATTTGTTGAAAATAATGACAGAGGACGCGTAAGACTTCATAGGATTATAAAGCTCAGAGGATTTTAGTTGAATGTGATCCCAACTATTTGTAGACAGATGCTGTAGAATTTGGTTGATACCAGCCAAGGTGAAAAATGAGTGTTACCTGGTATCAAACCTTTTGTGTCTTCATATTTTTGGCATATCATGCTGTAGAATTTGGTTGATACCAGCCAAGGTGAAAAAAGAGTGTTACCTGGTATCAAACCTTTTGTGTCTTCATATTTTTGGCATATCATGCTGTAGAATTTGGTTGATACCAGCCAAGGTGAAAAAAGAGTGTTACCTGGTATCAAACCTTTTGTCTTGATATTTTTGGCATATCCTGCTGTAGAATTTGGTTGATACCAGCCAAGGTGAAAAATGAGTGTTACCTGGTATCAAACCTTTTGTGTCTTCATATTTTTAGCTTATCATGCTGTAGAATTTGGTTGATACCAGCCAAGGTGAAAAAAGAGTGTTACCTGGTATCAAACCTTTTGTCTTGATATTTTTGGCATATCCTGCTGTAGAATTTGGTTGATACCAGCCAAGGTGAAAAAAGAGTGTTACCTGGTATCAAACCTTTTGTGTCTTCATATTTTTGGCATATCCTGCGGTAGAATTTGGTTGATACCAGCCAAGGTGAAAAATGAGTGTTACCTGGTATCAAACCTTTTGTGTCTTCATATTTTTGGCATATCATGCTGTAGAATTTGGTTGATACCAGCCAAGGTGAAAAAAGAGTGTTACCTGGTATCAAACCTTTTGTCTTGATATTTTTGGCATATCCTGCTGTAGAATTTGGTTGATACCAGCCAAGGTGAAAAATGAGTGTTACCTGGTATCAAACCTTTTGTGTCTTCATATTTTTGGCATATCATGCTGTAGAATTTGGTTGATACCAGCCAAGGTGAAAAAAGAGTGTTACCTGGTATCAAACCTTTTGTCTTGATATTTTTGGCATATCCTGCTGTAGAATTTGGTTGATACCAGCCAAGGTGAAAAATGAGTGTTACCTGGTATCAAACCTTTTGTCTTGATATTTTTGGCTAATCCTGCTGTAGAATTTGGTTGATACCAGCCAAGGTGAAAAATGAGTGTTACCTGGTATCAAACCTTTTGTGTCTTCATATTTTTGGCATATCCTGCTGTAGAATTTGGTTGATACCAGCCAAGGCGAAAAATGAGTGTTACCTGGTATCAAACCTTTTGTCTTCATATTTTTGGCTAATCCTGCTGTAGAATTTGGTTGATACTAGCCAAGGTGAAAAAAGAGTGTTACCTGGTATCAAACCTTTTGTGTCTTCATATTTTTAGCTTATCATGCTGTAGAATTTGGTTGATACCAGCCAAGGTGAAAAAAGAGTGTTACCTGGTATCAAATCTCTTGTCTTGATATTTTTGGCATATCCTGCCAGTCTTTTTATCATCATTATTTCTGGCTCATTATCAGAAACAAGTTGATCTTTGTAAGCAGGAGCTGTACCGAGAAATACAGCGAAATTAGTGTTGGGAATCAGTTGTACGGTTGCCCCTTCGATATATTCTCGCTTTAGTGGTATAGTGTTTAAAGGTGATGATGATAGAGTCTGATTTTTAATCCATGTGCTAGTTTTTGTATCCAGTACCATCATTGTATCGTACCAATTATATTCTCCCGTTGCTCCTATTCTTCCAAAAACAGAACCAATGTTTCCATCACTACTCATTATTAATTTTTTGAAATTTAAAGGCGTAAAACTTTAGTTTTTTTTTTTTTTTTTTTTTTTTTTTTTTTTCAAAGATATCTTCTTACGGTAGATTAAAGGCAGTGGGACCGATAGATTTGTATTCGAATCCATTATTGTTAATCTTGCCATAGTGATTTAAGACTGGGTCATAATAATAGGATTCTGTCAAAGGTGTAGTGTCCTCAAAAAAATTGGTACCGCCTATAACGTAAATCCTTCCGTCGGAACCTAAAACGGTACTATGTTTCGCCCTCATGTAATAAAGATTTTCTTCTGATTTGTTGTAGGAAGGAACCTCTTTTTGAGTCCATGTAAGGCTGACAAAATCAAAAATATAAGGCCTTACAACTGTTCTGCTTTCTGTGGAGTTGATCCAGGCATTGGCGTATTCATGAGATAATATCATCATATGGCTTTCATCGATCATGACAGCACCACAAAAAGAACAACTTGGGCCCTTGTTCGTCCCGTTCACCAAAGACATGGTGGCTTTTTCGTTATTAGGAGTATCGAAAATGTATTCGTACATATCATTTGAGTGAGCTACAAGAGCAGCATGTTTTCCACCATAAACATACATCCTATCTTTGTAAGCAACAGCTGATCTTCCAAATAATCTTGGACTAAAAGAGATTGATTTATCGGTGATTGTGATTTTCCCCGCTTCTCCTTTAACAAATCCGATAGATACTATGCAGAAATACCATAGTGACAGAAGCAAATGATTCTTTAAAGATTTGACTTTAGACATAAAGATTTACGGTTAAAAAAGAAAAAAAAAAAATAGAATAGAACAAAAAAAGAACAAAAAAAGAAAATTAAATCTGACATCGTTTTCTAAGCCCATATTATAAACGATACGCAGTTACACCGGATGCACGGTGACACATTGGCTTCTTTGGGGTCGTATACAGTGCTTCCAACTGGCAATGTCGCACACGGTCAAAAATGATGTCGCCAACCAATCAAAATCGATGTCGTTGTGTGATCAACATCAATTTCGCACTTTCAGGAACCAAGTCGTATTTTTTAGAAACCATGTCGCTCACATTTGAAAATAAAAGTCGTGTCACGATGATTTTTTGGCACACTCGAAAAAAAAAAAAAAAGCTGTCCAAAACTGCCAGCCAAAAAAAAAAAAAGGCTATCCAAACTGCCAGCCAAAAAAAAGGCTATCCAAAACTGCCAGCCAAAAAAAAAAGGCTATCCAAAACTGCCAGCCAAAAAAAAAAAAAAAAGAAAAAAAAAAAATATCGTGAAACGAAAAAGGACTCATTTGAGTAGTATACTTTACTAGTTGCTTTAATAAAAATGTATAGGAATTAAGTAGGATGAGAGGTATCAATGATTTTGGTGACTGGTACTTGCTTTTCTTTTGCGGTTGGTGTGGATATCCATAATTGTTGCTATTTCATTGTCGGAAAGGGCTGGCATAAGTGATGATTGTTGATCCGTTTTCTGGTCGACACACAAGCTCCAGAAGGCTGAGGAAACGATTGTCAATTGGTCGGCTTGTGCGATGAAAAGTGGAAGTTCTTTCAAAGACATTGGCAATTGAATATGGGCAATTTCGACCATTGGATAGAAGCCATTCCATGTACCATCAGTCAAATAGAATGTTGCGTGATGTCCTTATTCAACGTGATGATAATTAAAGAAAGAGTGTTAATATGTCTTTTTTTTTGCATTCAAAATAAAAAAACCAGAAAAACTTACCAACGACAAGAAACGACAGGACAAATTTGCTACGATACGTATCAATGGCGTTCTTTGCTAAAAGTGCCAATCGCACCAAGTCTTTTCCGACTAGCTTGTGATTCAGCGCCTGGGATGCCGGTTTCACTTCTCCATATCCTACAGTTTGCCCGATCTCCGTGCCTATCACCATGCTGATTGTAGAATCAGGTCTGGCCAGTAACAATGACATCTCACTGGATTTGCACTCGTCATTGGCAACAGAAGTCCTAAAGTACGCGAAAATGACAAAAGAAATTGAGCACAAGTTTGACTGAAATATTTCTTTTCATACCACCGAAACATGACGTGCTTCATGAGGTTTTCCAACAATGGATTGATAGCCGCAGTGGTATATCTTGTAATCAACTCCAGTTCATCAACCTTCTGACTGATTGGTTCCAAAGGTAATTGTTCAAGTCTACGGGCAAATGTTAATTGAAATATAATGAATAAACGCTATGACTTGCGTTCTTCCTTATTCGCCCTTACAGATTTCGAAAGCAAAATAGTATCCTGTTGTGGACATCGTTGCTGGCAACCATAAGAGCCATCAACTTTTGAGAATCCTGGAACTCTGTAATCTTCTTTCTGATGCAATTCTAAATAAATGATAAATCAGTTACAGCCATTTCTTCACTTTCTTGATTATACCTTCACGATTTTTTCAGCATCAAGTCGAGTATATTGGTCAAATTTGCACGACCGAATGCCATATTCTTCCAGCAAATATTCAATAAGGCCTTCGCATATTTCACGTCCTATGAACTGGTGAAGGTCACTGTTGGTGCGGCATGGTTTTAGCAAGAGGATTGATGACAATGCCAAGACGTGCTGGACATGGGATTCGTACGTCAAGAGACGCGGTTCGTCAATGATCGTTTTCACATAATGGCGAAATTCGTGAAATCCCTTGGTAATGTCGATGTTCTGAAAGACAAGATGGTCATTGTCTGGTAACAAAAAAATCCAGCCTAACTTGATGATATCCTCAGGTGCAGTAATGATCCTAACACAAATAAAATTTAGAAAACCAAATCATTGTCATACTAAATATTTCATGGAAATGTCTAGACCTCCGTATTTTTTTCAAACGTATTTTTTTTGTACCACTTACAGGAATTCTGGCAGACCAGTATGATTGCACCTATTTACAGTCCAATCCCAGCTATTCACGGTTCGTGAGTTCCAAAAACTCAAGAACTCTGCCTAGGAGGTCGCCCTCCTATTGCAAAGACTAGCCGCAGCCGCAATATCACAATTATATATCTTTTTCGATTTAGCTTCTTTTCAAAGAAACAAGAGTCACTACTAAACTAACCTTTTTATGTGATCGGTTACTTTCATACGATAAAAGAAGTATGTTAAGGAAAAAGAAAAGGAGAAGAACAAAGTGTGTGAACCAGCTTTATTTATTGATAAACAAGCTTATGTCAGGATGATTTCATTTGTCTATTTTATCATCCATAATATTTGAGCCTTTACTTAAAATAGAAACAGTTGCAAAAACCTACCAAGCAAGTCAGAGCTTGGTAATTGTCTATCTGCATTCCAGTAGTAGCTTGTAATGGCAGTAAAGCAGATTTTATGGAAAACAGAAAACGATCATCCAATGAAGTTTAGATGATATGGCATGTCAATCGACGTGTAGACCATCACGTTTGAAAAAATACGTTTGAAAAAAATACGGAGTTCTAGACATTTCCATATTTCATTACCCGTTTTCAGGTTGAGATGCTATGACATGGTTCAAGTCACAATGCTTTCGCAGTTCTTCTTTCTCAGTGAAGGTCTCCTTGCAAGAGACACAGCCATAATGAACCACGATGGAGTAGCCAAGTCGTTCATACTTTTGAACATTCGCTTGACTGTACACGCCAAAATTACGGTTACCAGAGGGAAGACGTTCCACTTTTTTCTGATGAATGGCAACGATATGGTTCACGGCTTTTTGATTCGACTGATACAACTTGTCGCAATAAGGACATGCTTTTTTTCAACAAAATAATGGTATTCCGTTCGTTGCTGCGATTTACAATATCACTAGATGACATAGTTTTTTTGTATCTGTGGGAACGAACAGAAGAAAAACAATTTTTTTTTTTTTTTTTTATTTTTGGCTGGCAGTTTTGGATAGCCTTTTTTTTTGGCTGGCAGTTTTGGATAGCCTTTTTTTTTGGCTGGCAGTTTTGGACAGCTTTTTTTTTTTATTGCACTTACCGTTTTTCCCCTAATCGCACATTCGTTTGGGTTATTACATAGATTGTCTGTTTCGACATTTGTCCCAACACTGGTAAGAATGCGAGACGAAACCTTTGAAATGACTTTGCTTCACACTGTTACAGGCTTCTGTAATCCTCTTGGACAAAGTGTCTTCCTGCAAAAACCTATGACGCTTAACCTTACTTTTTGCCACTGCCCAGAATTGTTCAAATTGGATTAAGCTCTGGAGAGTAAGTAGGAAGATACACACATTTATATCCTCGATACTCAATATACTTCTTTATGTTTTCATGTGTGTGAATGGGTGCATTATCCATAACAATAGAGTGGCCTTTCATATGTGGATGTTTGTTCCATTTCATCGAGTGTAGTTTTTAAGAAACTGATATAGTGGACCAGTAACAGTTCCTGAACTTATGTATCCTTCAGCCTTTCTTTCTTCGCAGGTCTTGGTTTTTTTTTTTTTTTTTAATGATGAAGTCAACCTTTCAGATTTTTTCTAATTGTAAGAGATAGGTTTAAGATAACATTGTCTCATATCAGTGGACGGGGTTATTCTGGTGAATACTTAAATGTTATGACATACATTGTAACAGTTACTGTAGTTTATTGTAGGTTTAATTGGCAGGTAGAACATTTAATTAATTTTACTACCCAGTCTACTATTTATTAAACCGTATGCTAACTATTCATCTCAAACAGTCTTTAAAAGAAAAAAAATGGCCTTAATATCTTTTGCTCTCTAAAAAGAATGCCATGTGCCTTTTGTCAGTCTTACAGTGATGTTTTTCACTCATTGCGTCATGATAATTATAAGGCGCATGTTGAGTCAGAAAATCGATATGTTAAATAATCTTGGTGGAAGTTTAACTCTTGAGAGATCATAGAAGGACTAGAGATACTCTAAGCATCAATTTTTTTTTTTTTTTTTTTTTTTTTTTTACATTTAGAGCGTCAATAAAAGAAGTACAACATTCTATGCATCTCTCTCTCTCTCTCTCTCTGGTGCAGCTTGGTGGCATACATTAGCAAAGATGAACAAAATATGACTGATGCAAAGAGAGCAGACTTTGAAATACAAGGATCTATTTCTAATGGTTTTTATACCAGACAATGTATCTGCCCAGGATGATGGATGATTTTATTGTACAGGACGCTGGTTTTTTTTTAAGCTGAAAAATAAAAAAAATAAAAAGTTGATGATGGCGATGTGCAGAAGAGTCCCTTTGTCAAATGATGCATAAATTATGCAGTTTTTAATTTCACTAAAGACAGAACAATTTTATGAAAAGGGGATGTGTGGGATTTACCAATGACGGTAGTGTAGACAAAAACCCTGAAAAAGATCTACGACGGATAAAGTTCTGGGGAAACATGTTTTACACTGGAAATAAATTAAAACCGATCGATCCTTTTTTTTTTTTTTTTTTTTTTTAAATGTGAAAGGGCAAATCGATCTATTTTTTTTTTTTTTTTGTTAAAAATGAGAAAAGATCTCATTTTTCCATTTTTGTTAGATTGGGGGGTCTGTGTTTAAATGCCGTCATTCTTTTTCAATGATCTTTTTTGTTCTATGGGGAAAAAAATGATGTTACCCATTTCCCCTCCACGTGGGGTTATCTTTTTCAACTCCTTTTTTTTTTTTTGTTTAATAAGGGATAAAAACTCAAACATGACAACTTTAAAACATAAACACCTCCCTTATTTGATCAGAAGAAAAAAAAAAGGGGGGGGGGTTAAATCACATGTCGATAAATGAATGAACGCCTTCTCTATACTTTTTTGTTCTAGATTTTGCATCACGTGTTACAGGCCCTATCCGAAAAAAATACAAGTTTTCTCTTATTTATGGTAACCTCCTTGTAAAATGGTACGCCCAAAAAGCCCCCCCCACCCTTCTTTTTATAACACACGAACAACAAAAAAAAGATTTATTCAACATGGGAAACAAAATATTGACCAATCGAATGTCCTATTTTTAATTTTTTTTTTAAAAAAGTCTTCTTTGTCAATAGATCAACATTGAATTGTTCATCCTCTGACCTTCTTTAACGAAAAAAAAAAAAAAACGTTTCCAAGTACACCCCGTTTCTCATTGACAAGGCAGGGTTTGTTTTTCTTGATTCTCAAAAGATGGATTCTGTCAAAAAAAAAAGTGTATCAGTCTTCCTATGATTTTGCATGGGATCGAGCTTGTTTATGAGCAGCAGGTTCAATTTGGGGTGTCTTCTGGTGGGTGGATTTTTTTTTTTTTTTTTTAGAACTGCTCAGTGCTTTAAAAGTGTCAAGATGGTTTAATTGGTTTTATCATGTTTTGGTCTTTACTTAAAATGGCTTGAGGAAGCAACTGATATCGAAAAACAATTGGCAAAGTGAGATTGAAATCACTACAAAAAAAAAAAAAAAAAAAAAAAAACTGGTTTAAGCACTTTATTACATTATTTTGATGAAGTCCAATTATAAACGTCTTATTGATGGAGGACCATTACCTTTCAAGTATCTCATACTTATTTTTTGTTGCAACAAAAAAAAAAAAAAAAAATAGCAACCGGAATGGGGGGGTTAAGTAGACACTTTTTGTTATGGATGAAAAAAAAAAAAAAATGAATGTAAAAAATATTTATTGATTAAAAAAAGACACTGTTATTTAAAACTTGATGGCATTAATGTCATCTTTAAACTTTTGTAAAGCTTTTTTCAAAAAATCATCAAAGTCGTTGGTAATTTCAGCAGCAATGGCATTGACTTCTTCTACAGGAGGTAAAATCGTTTTTAATTTTTCAGAGGGAGACGATGTCGTCGTGTCCATGGCGGAGGAGGAGGATGCTGGCTGAGATAATCGGTCGACACTGGACGAAGGTGGGTGATAAAGTGGCGTCCGTACAGGATTGGCAGATGAACTAGCTTGTTCTTTCATAGCATGACTCTCTGGATCCTAAAAGAACAACACATTTTTTTTTTTTTTTTTGTTTCGCAAATAATTAGCAATGATGCACCAATATCTCCCTTTATATATTTTTTACCAGACGTCGGTGTTTGCTGAGGGGAGGAAGATTCTTTGGGGGACTCAATCCACGTTTATTGGTCTGCGCCATCATGTCCGTGTTATTGGTACCGGTATTGATCATCATGGCTATACGATCAGGATGAATACCAGTTTCGGGCATTTGATCGGGTCGGATGATGGAAGCCTTTGTGGTAACGAGGTTGGAGTTTGACTTTTGATTGGACGTAGTTCTACTGATTAATTGTTGCTTGGCAGTAGGTTCAATGTTGGCGCGTTTGGTGGGTCTTGAATCGATCTCCATATGACTGCTAGTGTTACCACCACCTCTATAACTACTGCTATTACCATTACTACCACTGCTACTACTACTACTGGTGGGTGTAGGAGCAGGAGAGACAGGGGTAGAGGCAGTAGCTACGGAAGGGAGAGCAGGATGTTGAATATGAGCGGGGATGGACGAGGTAGTGAGAGGATGGTGGACAATGAATTGTTGAAGTTGAGAAAGAAGGCCACCTTTGGATGGAAACTTGACTTGGTAGACATTATTGTTAGGATTACTTATCCAGTTGAATACATTTTGGGATAGATAGTCATTCCAGCCACTATAGAAGACAGGATCCGGATCCCTGTTGGGTTGTAAAAGGAGGATTTGCTTCAAGTTCTTGTCGAGATCCCTCACCTTGGTATCCCAAGTAATTGCCTTTTCGGGGGCAACGATTTGGTTATAGGTAAAGATACGAATCTCGGCTGAGTCCATGCAGCAAAGATTGAAAAGAGTAGGACCACACGAACGCACGCCTGTAAACACTTTCAATTCTTTGTCAATTGAAGTGTGACAGGCCGCGTCGTAGATAAAGAGGCCATCCAGTTCATTACGTTCAATGGGAGTGTACTACAAAAAAGAAAGATAACAATCATGATAAAAAAAAGTAAGAGGTTAGTCAACTTACTGCGCCTTCATTTTCATTTGCATATATATATATATATGTATATATAAAAAAAAAAAAAAAAAAAAAAAAAAAAAAATGGGGGATGGAGAGTTTTACTAGAGCTGGGTCCTTGATATGCCTTCTGATTTTCACCATGACTCCAAATATACTCTGAGAGTTATTGAAGTCGGTAATCCTGCGAACGTTGTATTTGTATGAAGACAAGGTCTCATAGACATATTTCTGTGAGGCTTTGCAGTTACAAATAATGGCCATGTCGTAATTCTAGATATAATGAAAGGTGTGGTCAGATCGTCACGTATTTTTTTTTTTTTTTTTTTTTTTTTTTAAAAAAAAAAAAAGAGAAACTTACGATTCCGTTGGAAGTGAGTTTGGCAATGAGCTTTTTCAAGAAGAGTGTCTTTGCAAGCTTATCCTTGTCCGTGGGGCCTTGGGCAAAGGAGAAAGGCTCCATCAAGTCCTGGATGGTCAAGTTATCTGCAATGCGACTCGGCTGTACCATCATGGCCTCGTATTGATCCACTTGCATCGATGAAGACACAACGGGAATCACATGGGGGGGTACAGGTAAAGCAGCATAGAGATTATCCCGAAGTTGACCAAAAGGTCGTTGACGGAATTGCGACTGGTATAGTTCCCTGTTCAATGAACTTGAAGGTACTCGAGAGACTCCAGCTCCATTGTTTTTGTTGGTTATTTGCTTGGGTGGAGTACGTGGGGTAGAAGAATCAGACACTCTTTCTAATTCAATGTGGTCCATTCTTTGACTATGAGAAACAAATGTATGTGTATATATGTAAAAAAAAAAAAAAAAAAAAAAAAAAGACAAAGAGAGAAGAGAGAGAGAGAGAGAGAGAGAAGAGGAAAAACGGTCTAATTATATTTATTTTTTTCTATTTATTTATCCAATGAAATCACTGTTTTTTTTTGACTCTTTTGTGAAATCTCCAACACGGTATCCAATACGATGGAAGGTTGATTACCTACCGAGACAACTACACCAGGATCTAATGGATGTCTATTTTTGACGTTTTAAGGAGTTAACTCACTACAGATAGATAGACACACATAAAAAAAAAAGGGTTTACTCACTCAATGCCAATGACACAAGTGTCTGATGGATCCAAGCCCAAGGTAGATTGAGCATATTGCAGCATTAAACCATTGGGCTTACCACAAGAAAAGGCCTTTTTCTGGGTGACCGATTCGATACAAGCAACAAAGGCACCGGTACAAGGGACTGTATGACCATGACGATCAGCACTGGCCAAATCCAGATTGGTGGCGATTAAGGTAGCACCCTGTTGCACAAGTTGAATGGCCTTTGTGATCTTTTCAAAATTATAGTTTGGCGTTTCACCCAAGACAACATAATCCGGATTATGATCGTTCATGTAAAAACCCTTTTCATACAAGGATAAGCAGAGTCCCGGTTCGCCAATCACGTACACCGTGCCACCCTCAGCTTTCTTCTCCGACTGCAGGTAAAAGGCACTAGCTTGACCGGAGGTGAAAAAATGGTCTGCATGGATATTGAGTCCGAGACGTTGAAATTTGTATTGCAATTCACGCGGTGTGCGTGCAGAATTGTTGGTAAGTAACAGGTATTCCTTCTTGTGTTCTACCAAGAAAGCGAGTAGTTCTTCCGCTCCAGGCAACAACCTTGAGCCCTGAAAGGAGAGAAGAAAAAAAAAATTAGGGTTTTTTTTTTTTCATAGTAGTAGTACTTACATTGTAAATCACGCTGTCCATGTCAATAAGATATCCTTTCTTTTGACAGATCTCATCCAGCTTGGTATCACGCATAATAGGGTCAATATCCACTGTCATTATATAAAAGTATAGAAAAGAGTGATGAAGAGAGAGAGAGAAAAAAAAAGGTAAATAAAATAATGCACATCCCCCCTTTATATTTATTTTAGAAGCTTTTTTTTTTTTTTTTAGAAATAAAAAAAATGACGTCGTGAATTCTAATCGCTTCTTAATCTTCCAATTGAATAGTATCAATCTCAAGCTGTTCTGCCTCTGTCATTTCCAATTTGGTGCCTCCGAGCATTTTACGTAAATTAGCTGTCTTTTTAGGTACAATCACTTTGAGTTTATCCGAGAACTCTTGAAACTAAGTTAGAAAAAAAAAGGGAATCTTTGTCAGTATTTATATTCTTTTGGTATAGATACACCAAGAATTTTACCTACGTTTCGCACATCTAAATACCAGCCAACGCTGACAGCTAAGAGACCTGCTGTACCCCAAGCCAATAGAGTACCATAACCCAATGTCTTGAAGGCAAACAAGGAAGCTTCCTTTTTAGCAATAATTTTCTCGGCGGGTGTCATGACGGGAGGGATATATTTGGGAGGTGTGTACTTATTGGTAGGGACAGTGCCTTCGAGAATTTCAGTTGCCATGCGTTTATTTTGTTTACGTTGTGTATACCAAATAGCACCCAAGAGACCTGCTCCAAATGCACCTGCTGATCCTGCCATTAAGGCTGTAGTGGGTGGTTGTAAAGGAGCATCCTTTACTGGCGGTGATGGTGACATGGTTGACATTGGAAGCTGGGTTAAAAAGAGAGAGAAAGATTGAAACAATAAGAGGGGGGAAAAGAAAAAAAAAGATTAGCAGTCCCCCCGGACATAGGACCCCCCCTCCCCCCATTTTAATATCGACCCAGTTTTTTGGATTGATCAAAAAAAAAAAAAAAAAAGTGTGTGCCTGTGTCCAAATGCTGGGGGGGGGGGTCATGTAAGGCAATAAAATGCGTTTATTAAAACTCATTCCAAAAAAGCCCATTTTTTATCGATTTAGCACTAAAACAAGTCCATTTAGAAACGACTTTATTTTTATGTGTAGGTTACGATGTGGGGAAATGATGATGAAATACATGACGATGAAGAAATAATATAAGGTTTCGTAATTAGGTGTGATTTTTTTTTTTTTTTTTTTTTGTGTAAAGAAAAAAAGAAAAAAAAAAAGATTAAAGAAAGACAGAGAAAAGATTAAAAGATTTATACGCATAATGCAAAAAAAAAAAGGTCCCCCGTCAGATTTTGAAGAAAACCCATTCCTTTTTTTGGGCAAAAAGGGTTTTTTGGAGTTAAATCCGGAGTTTAAAGTGAGTAAACATGGTTTAAAAGTAAGTGTGTTTCTATTTTGTTCTTGTTTATTCTACCCAATCTTGAGTCACGGCTTGATCCTATTTAGATTTTTTTTTTTTTTTTTTTTTTTTTTTTGGTTTTCATTATTTTTTTTTTTTTTTAACAACCTTTTTTCCTTTTTCTTTCCACTCCTTTTTTTTTTTGATCAGAAAAAAAAAAAATTTTTTTTTTGTAACATACTTATGCTCGAATTGTATCTAATTTAATCAAGTAAAAAAAAAAAAAAAAAAAAAGAGAGAGAAATTTTTTGTACCATATAAAAAAAAAGCAACCAACACACATATACAACCCAGAAAGAAAAAAAAAAGATGAATACAAGTCGTGCGATATTAAATCAGCAGCATGTTGATACATTCCTCTCACAATGTGGATTATCAGAATACTTTGAAACCTTCATTGAAGAAGGATTTGACAGACCAGAATCTGTAAGATAATTTTTTTTTTTAAAAATAACTGTTATATATACTCACTGAGTAAAAAAAAAAAAAAAAAAAAAAAAAAAAGTCGTAATCCCCTATCCTCACCTCTTTATTTTTTTTTTTTATATTTTGTATTTACTCTCCTATTGTGTGTGTGTTTTAATTTTTTTTTTTTTTTTTCGTCTTTTTATTTATTCTGTTTACGTTCCTTTTTTTATCTTTTTGCATAATGTTCGTTAGTTAATGGAAATAACAGAAACAGACTTAATACAAATGCAAGTCAAACGAGGTCATCGCAGAGTATGTGCCCCCCCCCCCCCTTTTTTTTTTATATCCCCATCGAAAAAAAAAGATATTAACTTTTTTTTATGTGAATTTTTAGCTTCTACAACGAGCAGTAGCCAATGCAAAAGGAATACCCACAAGCGTACCGTTAAATATCACACCCATCAATAATAACTCTAATAAATCCGATGTGACAGCTGGTGATAGTCGTTTCCGAGTACCGCTATATGAACAACAACAACAACAACAAGGCTACAACAATAATAAGAAACCATTACAACCGAACGAAGTCATGGATGTCTCACTACAACTCTTGGCAGGCACCGCATCCTCTTCTTCTGGATCTTCCTCTTCCGCAACCAACACATCGCCCGCCTCTACCAACACTTCCACTTCCTCACCTTCCCTCAATCTACAACAACAACAACAGCAACACATACAGCAGCAACAACAACAAAGCCAACCACCGAATACCACCCATGCTATGACTGAATACTTTCCATCGGCAGGTACGATGACCCACAGTGCTCAAAGCGGCATGTCTTCTACAGAGGAAGAAGCCGTCACAAGTGACAATGTTCACCGTCTATGGAAACGAAAATACCATCGACATGCCAAACCTGATACCAATGCACCTCTGAAACCACCTTCGGCCTATGTCATGTTCTCTAACGATGTACGCGCAGAATTAAAACAGCAGAACAAGTCATTTACAGATCTTGCCAAAATCATTGGTGATCGATGGAAGAATATTACGCCCGAGGAAAAGGAGCTATATGAGGTGAATGCGCTTCGGTCTCGAGAAGATTATCTTAAGCAGATGGAAGAATACCACAAGACAGAATCATACCGGGTATGTGTGTGTGTGTGTATTTTGTGTGTAAATATGCAACTTATGCGTCCCTTCTCTCTTTCTCTTTTTTAGAAATACCAGCAGTATATCTCGGATTTCAAAACAGAAAACGAAGCAGCAGGTAAAGAAAGAAAGAAAGAAAAAAAATAAAACTGTGGCTGCTACTACTATGTGCTTGTTTGTAAGAGAGTAAAAAGAAACTAAAAGAAAAGACGTATTCTAGCACGGCCTGTGGGAAGACCTCGTAAAAGACATAGACGAGATGGAGACAAGTATGGGAGTGATGGTACTGTGAGTGACTCTACCAAACCCAAGCGAGCTTCATCCATTTCATCACAACCTGAAGAACACACAAGGACCCCGTCCATGTCATCCGAGCAACGCCAATATCCATTCTACCTCTTAAATGAAGAATCTACCGTTACCATGCCAAAGTAAAACCTAGTGTCCTTACCCTAGTGACCATACCATTAGTGATTCATGCCCCCCCCCCATATATATATTTCTTTTTTTTTAATTTTTTAACTTTTTTTTATCTTTTTTATCTTTTTTTTTTTCTTTTTTTTTTTTTTTTTTTTTTTTTTTTTTAAAAAAAAACACATCACTGTTCTTTTTTTCTTTTTCTTGTGAAAAAAAATAATGTATATGCCCCCACCGCACCCCACCCCCACTCACTCCTCTTATCCTATAAATAATAATAATAATAATAAAAAAAAAGAACATGACAGAAGAAAAAAATTAATTTTTTTTTATAAAAAGGACAGAAAATCAGATAAATTCCCTGTACTTTCCTTTTGTTGTTGTGTGGATTTATTCAACATGGCTTTCAAACTATTCTTTTTCCCTTTGTTCTTCTTCTTCTTTTCAATCACGACAGGTGTCATAGGCACAGCAGCAGCGGTAGCGGTAGCGGTAGCGGCAGTGGGTAGCTTGTGCTTGTATGAACCATGGTAGAAACTTGTGTGACAACAACGAGCACAGGTCGTCTTGATCCGATTCCCCGGTCGTTTACCCTTCTTTCGTTTTTGTCTCTCAACAACTGCGACGTGCGTTGAAAGTCCCGGGATTCGAATTTGTCCACAACTAGGACAGGCAAGTCTAGCCACCGTTTTCGGTGTGGTTAATTCAAATTCGGTTAATGAGTGTTGGAATTCGCTCATGTAGTAACGACTGAGTGCAGGTACCCTTGACACCATCTCAAACCCTGCTGCAAATAAGAAATCAAGTCGATTCGTTTGTTGAGCTGTTTGCATTTTGACAAGAATGAACCAAAAAAAAAAAAAAAAAAGTTTCAGAAAGTGGCTTAAAGAGAGAGAGAAATAGAGAGACAGAGAGAGAGGGATATATTATTTTTATTTTTTTTATTTTTTTTTTTATTCACGTGTGTGTGTGTGTGTGTAATACAAATAATAGATATATATATAGAGAGAGAGAGAGAGAGAAATGGGGGTTAGGGTGGAAGGGAATGATAATAAAAAATATGTACATCTAGGAGACTCGAGAAGAGATAGGTCGATAGTCAGTCAAGACAAAGCCGGGTGGTAATAAACGAGCCACAGCGGGATCCAGATCATCTTCGTCTCCGTGCTCAGCTGGTGGAGCTGGTGGCGGTGGTGGGTATTCCTGGTGATGAATTTCATAATGGGGTTGCATGACTCTGGATAATCTATATTTCACACCAAGATAACTAAGATAATTTGCCTTGGGAAATACACGTACTCGCTTAACGGATGGGAATAAGCAATCCTGAATATCCACAAAGGTCCCACCCAATCCCAGCGTTTGTTCTAATTTATGTTGGTTATGACTGGCAAATGGCACCCATTTTGCATGAATGAAGACAAGCCATGTAAAGTTATCCGCTGTTTGGTGGACAGAGACACTTTTATAGTCGCTCGCTTTTTGTAATGCTTGTTCAAAATGATAAGGATGGTCACGGATATTGCTGATGGTCATCTTTTTTTTTTTACGCTCTATCTATTTTCATTCAAACAAAAAAAAATAAAAAATTATAAAAAAAAAAAGGGAGAGAGAAAAAGAAAGAGAGAGAGAAAAAGGGATTTCTAGCCTTTTACAAGATAATAAGGTAGTACAATTTTTATATATATATATATATATATTTTTTTTTTTTAAAAAAAAGCATGATCTTGCAATAATAAATCATGTTATGTTTTTTTCCCATAAATGTTATTCTTCCATCTTGGTCGTCTTCTTTTCCTCATTGTCTTTATCATCATCGTGGCGTAAGGCAGCACCCATATGATAATGCATGGCACGTTTACGAAGAAACTCTTCATGACGCTGTTCAGCTTTTTTTTTTTTTTATATATATAAATGTTAAATTTTGAACTTATGTTGCTAACTGATATGACCTTTTTTTTTTTACCTTCCTCGTCTTCCTCTTGGGGTTCTTCCATTTCCCAATCATCGTCACTGACAGAAACCCGTCTACGAGATTTATCACTCTTGTTGGAGGTGACACTACCCTTATCTGATTCTAATCCTCCATCTAGTGTAAATTCCTCGGGTTCAGCGCGCGAAGATCCTACGCCATATGCAATCTCTGGGATATCTAGTGATTATTTTACAGTGAGCTCTCTCTCTCTTTATCTGTCAAAAAAAAAAAAAAGAAAGATAAATTACCGTCTAAATTAAGCACTTGATCGGTATCAGCGTCATATCGCACATAAGGTGTCTTGGGTTCATCTACTTTCATGGTTGAATCTTTTTGAGATTCTGTTAATTCTAGATTAGCTTCATCCCATCTCAGACTAAGGAAAAAAAAAAAAGGGTTTAGTTGGTATGAAACCATCTCTCTTTTTTTATTATTATTTTTACCGTGTGGCATCCGTGGGATTTTTATTCTTTTTCAAAATGCCTTTGGCAGGCTGAGCTTTTAAATTAGGTGAATGACTCATGTGAACAAAAACAAAAAGGAAAATAAGAGGGGGGTGGTCTAGGACCCAACAAAAAAAAAAAAAAAAAAAAAAAAAAAAAAAACCGTTGACCTTTTTTTAGGCTAATTATACGCGCACCATACTTTTTGCTTGAAAAAAAAATTTCGCGCACCATACTTTTCTGTGCCGGTCAAATAATAAATTCCGGGTCGGACCAAAAATAATTTTTGCACATAGAATTTTTTTTCTAGCGCTGGCGGACCATACTTTTTTCGCTGGCGGACCATACTTTTTTTCGCTGGCGCACCATACTTTTTTCGCTGGCGCACCATACTTTTTTCGCTGGCGCACCATACTTTTTTTGCTGGCGCACCATACTTTTTCGCGCACCACACTTTTTCGCGCACCACACTTTTTCGCGCACCATACTTTTTCTCGCGCACCACACTTTTTTTTCCTTCATTCTTTTTCTTTTAAACTTTTATTTTTGAAATGAATTCAAACGATTCACAACAATCTTTGAGCGAAAGCCAATTGTTAATTAACAGTCTTTTATCTGTAATCAACCCTGCCGACGAACCCAAAGACAGTTTCGAGGAGACCTTTGACAGACAAAACGCTGAGCAAGCTATTGCCGAGGAAACAACGACTGATGACTACGACTGGGAATGTCTTAGTGAGCCTGAGGAGGAAGACGTTAGTGTCGAAGCCACACGACATGTCTCTTCTTTCGCCGAGACTGTTTCCATCAATGAACGAGTCATCGAATTGAAGGCTGCTTTCGAAGCCGAGTTTCCCGTGGGAAAAACCTTTGTCGACAAGGACACTGCAAGACTGGAAATACAGTCTTTCAGTAAAGCAAACAACATCCCCTTTGAGACTTGTAAAAGCGACAAATCATACATTAAGATGATTTGCAAACATTTTGGCAAATATCGTGCCGCAAAGAAGGGTGAAGGTAATATAAATTAAAATCTGCGATAAGGTCGTATAAAATAATTCGATAAATTAATTGCAAAACTAGATGAAGAGGATATTGGAACTGGTGAGGGATTAGAGAGTGTTGCGCAGCGTCCCAACCGAACAACTGGAAGAACAGGGTGCTCGGCATTTGTATATGTTCGTAAGGATGCAAGAGCTGTCGGACAGCCATGGACAATCCGAACCAGCTGTTTTGAGCATAATCATCCCTTGAGTGAGGATAGAAGAGCTTATCACAACAATCGCAAGCTCAATGCAGAAGACCAGGAGCTTGCAATCAGTCTTATGCGTGCAGGAACAACGCCCAGTGAAACATTGAAGGTAAGGTTGAAAATTGATATATAGAAGGCGTTTGAGAAATCAATAGTTAGTGAAGTTGTAGTCATAATAAATAAAATTATTTTGTGTATATTCTTTAACATATCTATGCCTCTTTGTATTTTGGCTTATAATAATAATTTTTCTTGGTGACTAGATGCTTGAAACAAGAGGTGTGAATAACCTCGTTGTAACGGATTTGACAAATATTCAACAGCAATTTTGTCGAGATAATCACACCAACATGTGGAATTTCATCAAAAATCTTGAATCCAGTGGTCATCAAGTCCGCTACATGACAAATGCCGACGAAAGGATTTGTTGTGTATTTTTCATACATCAACATGGCATTGATGAGGCTCGAAAGCTTTCCGAGTGTATTGTTATTGATGCCACCTACAAGACCAATTCACACAAAATGGTCTTGTTGAATTTTGTTGTTGCAGGTACTTTGCGATCAAAAGAGAAACCCAAGCAATTGGTAACAGTGCCTATTGCGGGATGCTGGATGGATCGCGAGACAGGTGACCGCTATCGTTGGTCTATGAACTGCTTTCGTGAGATTGTTTGGCCCGTCGGTGAAAGCGCCGGTAACTTACCAAAATGCTTTGTAACCGATAACGACGAAGCCTTGTTGGGAGCAATTAAGTCTGTTTTCCCTGAGAGTAACCAAATCTTGTGCTGGATTCATATCCAAAGAAATTTCATTTTGAGATTTAAAAAAAATTTGTCGAAAGAAAAAAGACAGGACAGTATGTTAACAGTTAAAAGACGATAAGAAATCCTTTTAAATTAACTTATTGTTATAACGCAGGAAACTTGATGGAAATGGAGGTCAAGTCCTTTATGGCTATCATAAAGCAAATGGCATTAACATGCGCAACAAAGCGTGAATTTTTGCTTGCTAAAGATGCGTACGAGGCCTTTGTGTCAACCAAGGGCATGTGTGTAAAGGGTGGTGCCCAAACGATGATCAAATACCTCCATCAGTAAGTATTTATGTTGATTGCAATTTTTCTATCTAGACCGAAGGCTATACCTGGATTATTAACGCAAAAATGTAGCATGATGATCAAAAAACAATATTGGGTTGGATATTACGTCAACAACTTGATGCATATGGGCAATAGAACATCTAATAGAGTTGAGTCTACCCATGCCAACATCAAAAGAAGTAACAACACTTCGTCTGGTAGCATGGCTGTTGTTACAGAAAAAATTGATCTGTGGATTAAAAAAAGAGTACGTAGTAGCTAAACCACAGTTTATATTTTGTTTACAATTCTAAAAAAATCTGTTTTTTAGGAAGACTACCGCAACTTACAGTCAATTAAAGAATCGGTCTCTCAACGACCAGTTTTTTTAGAACATGATATCATGGATAAACTTTCCTTGATAAAATTGAATGTTTCCAGCTTTGCTTTCGAAAACATCAAGAATGAATTGATGGAAATGAAAGCATCTGAGGAAAACCCTGACCACGTAAGCCATGTCTTATCTGGTGGGAGCTGCCTCTGTAAGCTTAGAAGAAATTTTAGGCTTCCATGCAGACACATCCTTGCTGTCTCGTTCATTGATGGAAAAATTCCATTAAACGTGATTCACCAAAGATGGAGAATCTCGTATTTTGAGGGCAACGGTAAAAATTCAATGTTTTGCAAATTTTATTATCCTTCTTAAAACTAAACTTATAATAATGTACTTCATAGTTGCTACCGTAGCCGAAGTTTCTGCCGAATTGGCTAAAGGTTCTGCAGACGTATTGGACATCAATACAACAGACATCCAAATAAGACTGGAAAAATTAATGTCTTTGTGCAAGGTTTTGGGGAGCCAACAAGAATCCGTTGATCTCATAAAGGACATGGATGCTTTGATCAGTAAGTATTCAAACGATCGTTTAGAAAACACTCTCGCACCCAAAATTGTCGAAATACAGAAGGGCCGACCTAAAGGGACAAAAAGAAACAAGCTTGGTGTGGAACATGAAGATGAAAAAATCTCGATAGAGCAAAAAAATGCCAAAAAAATGAAGCAGGAAACAATAAAAGTAGAAAAGCAAAAAAAAACTAAAACGACCTTAAGTCTTCGCAAGCCATCAACAGCCGTGATCAAGCAGATCAAGTCAAAGTATTGGTCTATGTTATATTTTTAATTATTTTACAACAATAACACCTATTTGTTTTTCTAGATACGAGCCTTCCACTGTCATAACTCGTGAAGCAGATTACAGTGGTCTGTTTGGATTGCTAGATAATGCATATGTCAATGATGTACTTGGGTTCGTCAACCCCCATCCTGATGGTAATTGTGGATACCGTGCTGTAAGCCTCGCTGTTTTTGACAATGAAATCGCTTGGATCCAAGTGAAAAAAATGATGTTAGCTACCTTTACAAAGTATGCTAACACTCTTTACAACACATATGGGCTAAACGAAGCGTATACCTCCAAAAAATTGCAATCAACAAGAGCTCCCTGTCTTGATGACTTAAGTCTTTGGTTTGACTGTTACGGATGCCCACAAATTGTTGCTGACACTTTCAAAAGACCAGTAATTTTACATGCTACAACACCAAAAGTCGATAAGTATGAAATCACGTGGAGAGATAATGATGGAAACATCATTTACACCAAAGATTCTATCACTTTTGTACCACTTCTTGGTCTGGATTTGGAAACAATGAATGATCCTATTCAACTTTTGTTTGCCAACAGTCACTTTTACATGATTTTACCTCAAATCGATAACAAAACGAAGAAAGCTTGCAAAGTCAAAAAATGGCCAACATTAAACTTTTCACACCAAAAAGTATTCGACGCGCACCGAGACATTTGTGTCAACGACGTGTCTCACTACTTTCAAAACAACTAGACAGGATAATTTTATAATTTGCTTCCCCAATCCTTAAACTTTATATTTTATCTCATAATAATCAAAACCCAAAAACAAAATAAAATTTAGACTAAAAGCATGAGCTCACACTCAAAACCACATTGATTCTCTTCATCACAAAGTATGGTGCGCCAGCGAAAAAAACTATGGTGCGCCAGCGAAAAAATGTATGGTGCGCCAGCGAAAAAAAGTATGGTGCGCCAGCGAAAAAAGCATGGTGCGCCAGCGAAAAAATGTATGGTGCGCCAGCGAAAAAAAGTATGGTGCGCCAGCGAAAAAAGCATGGTGCGCCAGCGAAAAAATGTATGGTGCGCCAGCGAAAAAAGCATGGTGCGCAAGAAAAAGTCCAATGTGCAAAAATTATTTTTGGTCCGACCCGGAATTTATTATTTGACCGGCACAGAAAAGTATGGTGCGCGAAATTTTTTTTTCAAGCAAAAAGTATGGTGCGCGTATAATTAGCCTTTTTTTATGCTGCTGAGATTTAATTTTTTTTTTTTTTTTTTGGTTGTTGTGAGGGGAACTATTCTACAAGATTAGCATCTTCATCTACTGGCAATTGGAGACCGGTGGTATCATAAAAGTAATGAATCATATTTCTGGCCGCACGTAAAGTGATATTATGCACGGGATGGGTAGGATTTAAAGAATTTGTCACGATATCACCCACAATCACATATTCGTTCTCACATTGCCACATGAGAGACCGTAAGCCTCCTTGCACATGTTGACCTTTCTCCACATCGTACCGAATCGAGTGCTGAGCCACTGATAATCCTGAAAGGCAGTAACATGTATGGTAATAATCCGCTCCCTTTCCAGGTTTATCCAAAAGTCCACCATAATTCGACTGACAGCACAGCAAGATATACTCTTGCAACGCCTCACGGTCAAATAAGTAATCAAGATCTTCTTCTCCATCACGTAAGAGTTGAGCTCGCAGTAAAGGGAAATCACCTGCACCCCAGAATGAGTAGCAACCATCTACTAATTTATTCGTTCTTCCTTGGAAACCACCCTCCAAACCCATCTGACGTGACGAACACCAATTCTTTTTCCGTAAGAGAGAGAGAGAGAGAGAAAAAAAAAGTTAATATCACCCCTCCCCTTTTGTTTGTGTGTGTGTTTGTGTTTTAATACACTGAGAAAAGCACACTTACGATGAGTTTGTCCATGTGTAAAGTATCAAGTTCAGCAAGAATCTCAAGAGCTGCTAATCCACAAAAAGTATAGCCGTTATGTGCTTCTTTTCCAGGATAAGGACCAATACCACCTTCATAGGTCTGTGATCGACGAATAAAGTCGGAGCAGTTGGCAGTTAATTCGGGTGTTAGCAAGTTAGTTAATGCAGCAACAGACAGTGCACAATAGGAGCCACGAATATCGATTTCTCCACCTTGATGCATTGTGAATGAACCATCGGGTTGCTTCATACGCATCAGAAATTCGTACAACGTTTTCCTTGAGGTATATCTGTCAGCTGTGTGTGTGTGTGTATAATGAAATAAACTCACTTGTTCAGGACGTTGTAGGCTTGAGGTGTGCCGGCAATGGCTAATGCATTGACGGCAGCATAGGTGGTAGCTAAATGAGCAAGTTGGTCCGCTCCACCACCGAAACCTCCTGTGGGTAATTGCCAGTTTGTAAAGGTCGCTACGGTTCTATTGATTGAAAAAAAAAAAGAGTGAGTGGGGGGGGGGGGAGGAGGGTAAACAAGTAAAAGAGAGATGGGCGCTTACCTTTGAATAAGTGCTTGGTCAAAGTTGAATTCCAAGAGGTCTAAAGAGTGAAAAATCCAATAGACTAACCAAGGCTTACTGGCGTCGAGGGCTTTTCCCCAAGGGCCTAAACCTGCTAAACCTTTTTTTAAGTAGGCCAAGTGTTTCTTTCTGTCCAGTTGGATACTACACACGCATCCACCCCCCGACATGGTCAGTTTTTTTTTTTTTTTTTTTAAGTTTGGGTATAAATGAAGGACGTACGTTTCTAAAGGTAATTTTTCTGCATTGTTGGGTGCAAAGGGTACAAATTTTTCTAAAATGGAGTCTTCGGTACGTTTCTAAAAGAAGAGAAGTTGTCAGCATTATGCAACCATGAAAAAAAAAAAAAAAAAAAAAGTGGCAGGTCTTTTTTTTTTTTTTTTTTTTTTTTTTGTATAGTTAACTTGTTCAATAGAGGTGTCAGTGGGTAAACCATCGTCTTTAAAACGCAAGGCGTTTAAAGGTATATCACCGTTTAAAATGCCCATTGCTATTTAGATGAATAAAAAGAAGATTTATATATATATATATATATGGGAGGGGGAAAAGCTAACACCGTGACGCTTTATAAGAGGGGAAGAAAACAAAAAAAAAGTTTTTGGACCTTTTTTTTTTTTTTTCTGAAAAAGAGAAAAACGTCATGGAATACGGTAATGCATATTTTTTTTCTTCTTCTTCTTTTTCAAACAAAAAAATAACACGAAAAGACATACAGAATTACAACAAGAGACAACTGAACAAAAGTTGATTAACGAGGAATATAAACTATGGAAAAAGAACTCGCCGTTTTTATACGATTTACTTGTGACTCATGCTTTGGATTGGCCCAGTTTGACATGTCAATGGTTTCCCGATGTTGAAACGTGAGTTTTTCTCTTTGTTTTGCTTCTGTATCAAAATAAGCTAACACCCTTATGGCAAAAGTCGACCCGATAAAAACTATAAAACACAGCGTCTTTTATTAGGTACACATACCAACGATGAAGACCCAAATTACATCATGATTGCCTCGGTGCAATTACCCAACGACAATCAAGATATCGATTTACGCAAATACGAAGAGTCCACCAACGGTAAACCACTTGGAGAAAAGAAGACAAGTCTCTAGGAAAAGCTCACAGATTAAAAATTCCTTTTATTTTTTTTCATAGAGATTGGCGGGTATGGTGCTTTTAACGACGCACATATCCACATTACGCAAAAGATTGTGCACGAGGGAGAAGTGAATCGAGCACGATATCAATACGAAAACCCCAACATTATTGCGTCTAAATCACGTACAGGGGATGTCTTTGTCTTTGACCGAACCACGCATGAATCTTTCCCCAAGGAAAACGAACCCTTCCACCCCGCACTTCGATTAAAGGGACATACACAAGAAGGATATGGTTTAGCATGGAATCCTCATAAATCGAGGTCCAATCATTTGATCAGTGCCGGTTTTGATGGGTTGATTGTGCATTGGGATATCGCAGCTGCCTCGAAAGAGAACCGTGTGCTGGATCCGTTGCAGACCTATACTGGGCATACAGCGGGTGTAGAGGATGTTGCTTGGCATATGCGTCATGATTCTATCTTTGCCTCTGCCGGTGATGATAAGCGTTTAATTATGTACAGTATAATTTTTTTTTTTGAATCTATCACACGAAAGGGAATCTAATCATTTTTTTTTTTTTTTTTTTTTTTTGCATGTTAAAAAAAAAAAAAGATGGGATACAAGGGAGAAATCCAATCATCCGATTCATAACGTTGTAGCGCATGAAGCCGAAGTGAATTGTGTGGAATTCAGTCCTGGTAATGAATGGATCCTTGCTACTGGATCCAGCGACAAGGTAAAGAAAACAAAGTTTAAAAAAAATATATATATATAAAAAAGATGCGGGACTAAATAGTTGGGGGAGGAAAGACGGCGGCGTTGTGGGATCTGAGAAATTTGAACAACGAATTACATGCGTTGAAGGGACATGAGGAAGAAGTGATTCAGTTGGCATGGTCCCCACATCATGACGCTGTATTAGCCACAGCCAGTAATGATCGACGTATCTTTGTTTGGGATTTAGCTAGAATCGCCGACGATCAATCTGCCAAAGAAGCTCAAGATGGACCCCCTGAATTACTGGTAAAAGAGAAAGAGAAAGAAAGACTAAAAAAAAAAAAGGATGTAACACTTCTTTCATAGTTTATTCATGGTGGACATACAAATAAAATCTCTGATTTTGGATGGAACCCTGCCGAGCCCTGGATGTTGGCAAGTACTGCAGAAGATAATATTGTGGAAACCTGGCAAATTGTATGTGAGCCTATTATTTGTGTTGTGTACATGTGTATTGACTCGTTCTTTTTTTTTTGTTATATCATTATTAGGCAAGTACAATTTATGGACAAGAACAAATAGACGAATCAGATAAAATGCAACATTAAAAATTTAATAAAAAAAAAAAAAAAAATTGCCCGTGATATTACCAAAGAAAACGCTCGAGCCCAAAAAAAAAATGCAGTTGATTGTTGTACACAGGAAAATTCACATGAACACAAACAAAAGCCTATCAAGAGTGATGAAGGTAACCAATCAATGAAAAGGCGATAATTATAATGGAGGAAGGGGGAGGGGGGGGGAAAGGGGGTGAACACCAGTAAGATTGTCACGGATGTGTGACAACTTGCCTTTTATGGAAATGCTAGATTGGAGCTGGGCGACGATAACGGACCTCTATTTATTAAGCGCACGTTTTCTTGATAAGAGAGTAAAAAAGGGGAAGTGGCATAAATAGGAATAAACTTGTATTTTCTCTCTTTTGTTTTCTTACTACTTTTTTTTTTTCTGTCCTTCTTTCTCTTTTTATTTTTTTATTGTTTTTCCTTATGCCCTTGTAACCATGGCAGATCTTAACTGGTGTACTTCTTGTGATAATGCAGTGAGCCCATTTTCGGTGAGTTGAACAAATATTTAAAAGTTGACAGGCGAATTAACTTTATTATTAGGACTCTCTTTACTGCAGTGAACAATGTTTACGAACGGATGCTTTACGCAACCATCCACTGCTAGGTTACACATACCCTGAATTCACTGATTTTCCTCGCCCTCGTACCCTTTCCAATGTCTCGTCTGCATCCACTTCACCTGCATTAACAGCTTCATCTCAAAGTTCATCACCACCCAAATTTGATCTTTCCAGTCATACATATAACAAAATACATACCCCAAAAAAAACATACAGTCCTTTCTTTTCTTGATCATCACGCATCTATATACCGCCTTCCCAATATATATACAAAAATAAATAAATAAAATAAAAAAAATACCCCTCACCATTGTACATACTATAAAAAAAATAAAAATAAAAAAAATAAAATCCCTCTTAAAAAAAAACATTTATTCCATATATAAAAATGGGGTGTTGGTAGAATACGAGGATATAATTGGACAGCTAAAAAAAAGTTGTATTTACAAGATGAAGAGGAGGCATCCAAAAAAAAAAAAAAATACCTCACTCTTTTCCTCTGCGCCTTGTGAGTCACAACTATTATAACCAGCTTTGAGTTGTATGTGATACAAATTCATGCAAAAATAATTGATTGGGTTACCTTTTCTTACCATGGTGATGTTGACAAAAAGAAAGGGCTTACCATACACGGTAAAAAACAACAAAAGGAGCTGCTAAATTACAATGGAGTCTAGGTTCCCGTAGTCGGATGACCCGATTGCCTCTTCAACTTTTTGAGATACCATGACCCTTTCTACTCCAAAAAAAAAATGATCGAATGATGATGATGATCTGAGAGAGAAGTGTATTTTTAAATAAAAACGTGACTAGTGGTATAAATCTCGTTTCATGTAATCTAATGTTATTTTCGCATGACATCATTTATCAATGCATTTATATAGTAAAAACTAGCTGGGACATGTTTTGCCCCAGGTCCAACTCAGTAAAATAAATAATAGCTGTCCTGTGTCATCAGATCTTTTTTTTTTTCTGTTTAAGAAAACGCGCTGTAGATGCATCAGTAATAGATGCCCCATAATGGAGTATCCCATGTTATCCGTCAGTTGGAGTTAGTTTATCTAAAGACATATGACATCCTCTCCATTCCAAATTACGCGTAAAAAGCTTCTTTTTGGTTCTTTGCATTAGCTAAATAAAAAAATTGTTATCTCTGCCCATCAAACATGCTTTATTCTCACACTAAATTTGAAAAGGAAAATCGTATTTTTAAAAAAAAAAAAAAAAGAGTCGTGTCAATGGGCCTCTTTTTTTTTTATTATTAAATGACAATGCTTATAAAGGCCTTGTTTTTAAAATCACGTACATTAAAAAGAAAGAAGAGAACAAACTCTTTTCATCTGTCAAGCAGAAAAAATTTTTTTTTATAAAAGAGTGTAACACATGAAATTTTTACAATATATGATTGAACCACGTTTTTTTTCTGGATGAAAAAGGGGAGGGGGGAAATTCTAGACATCAGTAAAATTCCAGACTATTTAGAGTTTCAATGAGATCTTTTTTTTTTATTATTATTCTAATTCATTTTCCGTCCTACCATTGAATACGGGGTAAACGAAAAAAAAAAACACCATTTATTTCACAAAGCAACAAATCACTCTCTATTTTAATTTCGTATCACCCCCTCCTCTCCCCGTGATTTTGCTTTGTATTCACAAAACAGTAAAAAGATGATATAATCATCCAAAGAAAATCTGAGTTCATAAAAACATATTATGTTGTGTACAAGGTAGAATCAATGCCTTATTTTTTTTTTGTGTGTGTGTATTATATTATACAATATTTACTTTTAATTTGTCTATCCAATCTTTTTTTTTTTTTTTTTTTTTTTGCATGTTGTTAATCTGATTCTACATATAAATCCATAAACCAAACTACTAAACATATCACTCACAAAAAAAAACCCACACTGTTTGGGTACTGATGCATCACGTTTAAATGATCATCATCACAAAGACGTGACCACTAGTATAGTGGCAGTTCAGTCGCTCTAATTAATCAAAGCAAGTCAAATTTAGTGAGCCTTCATACCAAAGAAATTTTTTATTTTGACAATGCTCTACCCATGACAATTGCAAAAGGAGTAAGAAATAATTATTCGGAGTCTTTTACACAGTAAGTTCTATATGTATGTGTGTGTGTGTGGGACAAACTTGCCATCAAAGATTTTCAGATGCCCATATTCTCTAAACAATAATAGTGACACGAACCTGCAACTCTCATAAATGTCCCTGAGGGCTTAACCATGACTGTGGATAAAACATTTCGAGATCTGCATACTTGGTTTAATTCAAGGTTTTTCTCTTGTCGTAGATAATGATTCAGTAGTGGTCTCCCGGATACCACAATAAGAGTAAAATGGCGTTAATTACTTGACGATGAAGTATCTTTAGGCTCGTATAAATCTTTGAAAGGTGAAAAATGACGGGGCTTCCGTTTAATTTTAATAATAAATCATACAAGTTAGAGACATTCAAACTTTGTATATGCAGACCAAGCTCATTTGTGCGACGACAATATGTGTCTGTATGTGTTATTTATTTATCGGCTTAGAAAAAACACTGACATTGACGGGCATAACTATTTTTGCTTTCTGATTTCGTGTTTTCTTCTTTTTTTTTTTCTTTCTAGCTTCAAATGATTAGATTGCAAACCAAGAACTGTAGTTATATGAAGTTACATTGGGCCTTATGTTTGCTCTTAACTTTATATATTAGACTGATCGAAGGATCTGACAGTAAAATCATAATCACCGATGAATCCATACCTTTTAGTCCGAGATTATATGGACGATCAGCTGTTACATACAATAATAAAATGTATGTTTATGGTGGACGGCATTTGGCAGTTGTAGGGCACTCTAGTGATATGTATGAATATAATTTTGATACACCAAATGGAGAAACAGCAACAATGTCTTTGGTGAAACAGATAAACCAAGGCCCCAGTTGTTCCTTTTGTGGTGCTGTAATGATCGATGATAGCCACATGATGATACTGTCTCATAAATTTGCGAACTCCTCAGCTAGCTCTAGAGAAAGTAGAACGGTCGTTAGACCTTATATATTTGATTTTGTCAGCCTCACATGGACTGAAAAAGAAGTTCCTACATACAACCAAACGGACGAAAGTGCGTTTTACATGAGGGCAAGACATGGTACTGTATTAGGCAAAGACGGGATGATATATGTAATAGGCGGCACGAACTTTTACGAAGACAGAAACCCTTTAACAACGTCCTACTACTACGATCCTGTCTTAAATTACTATGGTATTATCGACAATAATGGATTTGATTATAAAACTATAGGACCCAGTACATTTAACCTACCGTAAGAAAATAACAAAAAAACTAAACTGAAGATTGTTTATCATGTATACAGTTACTAAATGAAGTTAAATTATTGTCGATCAGGGATGGAAACATAGGCAGTGTTTTTGGAAGATATGATGCCTATTCGAGAAGTTATAATTCGGATGCAACTATGATGGTGCTGCACACCAAAACCAAAACCTGGCATGTAAATCAGACATTGTCGTTGCCATCGATGGAGAATACACAGCGTTTCTACGATTCTGACGAAGGAATAGCAGCTCAGTTGATTCCAAACACTGATTGTGCTGTATTTCCTGGTCTATTTCATGTTACTGACACTTCACTTAAAATGAAAAATAGAACAAAGACATACGCTTTTAAAAATCTAAACTTGATCACAAATACTTGGAATGATATTCAGACAGAAACGTATCAAAATTTCCCACGTCATAGTATCTACGCGTCGTCAGTTGTTATGTCTAACAGATATCTCGTTTTCGCCTTTGGATTTGATGATCAGTACCCCAATTCTCATTCATTCAAAGATATCGACATATTTGATTTATTATACCAAAAGCCCGACTATAAAAGTATATCCTCGGATAACTTCTCGTTTGAATGGGTTCCAACTATTTCTCAATATAAAAGACTCGCTATTTCTGGCACTGGTTCAAATATATATGTTCCCCCTTCTGCGATCTTCTTTTTAGTTCTGATTGGTGTTGTAGCAATTATTATTATTATCATGTATACGCTTAGGAACCGAAAAAAATTATGCTTCAAAAAAAGACGTGCATGCAGTTTTCAACAAATCGTTAATATTTTCTGTAGTAGGAGGTAATTTACTTCAGAACAAAAACAATTTACAGAAATTAAGCACAAAATTAGAGCTGGTGAGACATTTTCTACGCAGATATCCGGCTTGGTAACAAATCTTATATTTGTCGTGCTACTTATGCTATTTGTTGCATATTTTGCATATAGTATTATTAATAGTTCTGTATCTTCCACAGAAGAATCCTTCGAGGCAAATGATGTTCCTTTCCCTGGTAAATATTGAAAATATAATGGTGTTTTTTCAGTCGATAGTGTTAACCTTTAGTAATATATTCTAGATGTTCGTATTTGCTACAATGGATGGATTTATCGTAGCTACAATGATACGGATGGTGAATTCCCTTACTTTCAATGCTCAAAAGCATCTAACCCGTATGGATTCGACTATTGTGAAGATGTTCACAAACTCCCAAGATCTATACTTAGCCCAAAGTTCATGGCAAGTGATACTAAATGCCAGATGTATGCTTCCCCAAAAGACAAATTGAATTATATTCATCAAAACGTTTACCTTGAATTTGACCAACTTGGCGAAGCCCCAACTTATTTTGGCGAGTCAATTCATATTCAACTCTATGAACCGACTAAAAACCCTAACCGCGTAGTTTTTGATATATCACCTTTCCCTCATCAATATAGCGCAGAATATTTGGATAATTGGATAGATTTTCAACTCAATAATAGTTTTGTTCATGGAACAGCAGCGCAAAAAGTTACTTTAGGCGGGTTGGCAGGTGCCAGCCTTCATTTCAAAATAACTTACACTCAAAAAATCGACCCCGACAGCCTTTGGAATTTAATGGGAATTTTTCCAAAATATATTCAGCTTTCAGATATCAGTATTGTCAACACAGCATACCAACTTAATACCATAAGCATATACCCTTTAGACCAACAGAAAACAGTGATCACAGAAAAAAGGGATGTAACTATTATGTCGACTCTCGGTGTTTTAGGAGGTATCGCCAGTATGTTAATAACCATAAGAGCTCTTTTGTTTGGTGCAAGACCACCAAATCCATGGGGTGTTTTTCAAAGCCTTTCTTTCAAATTAAGTTGGGGACAGAGTAAATCTAAAACTTTGCAAAAATATTTTCGTATTCCTGGTGTAGACAATATACCCTTTGCAACACCTGTGCACCATCGATTTTCCGATATCTATACTCTAAACAAAGATCACAGTTTGGCGCCGGATTCTAGCAAATCACGTAACCAAGAAAAGGACGGCTTATTTAGTGAGGTATCTGCTTCTGATACACAAATAGAAAGCTCTTCCATTCATAGCGGCACCGAGAACGATAAAAATAAAGAATCAAGCAATTCCTATTATAATGTGCACGAAAGATTGGAACAACTTGAAGCCAGAAACCAAATTCTCGAGTTGGTATTAAAAGCTTACTATATTGATGATAGAATATTTAGCGAGATACATAAAAATAGTAAAAAAGAAGTTAATACGGAAAGTACCCCGTTGTCAGAAGAAGAAAAGGAAAATTGATGACGAGCACATATTTATTGGATTAGAAAAATAAAAATTGTGCAATGTTATTTTAACAACTTGAAGTCGAATATTACATGCTGTCGTAAGCTACTGATATATGAATTGGTATTTCTATCCGCATCTCAGTTGGTTTTAATTCACTTTGTTCCTGTTGTTTTTTTACTTGTGAAGGTCTCAATACACTCTTAGTACGTCTGCAATGCCATCAGTTTCTATTATATGATTTAGTCTTTACGTCAGATCTATCTTCTACCCAACCTGATTTTTTTTTTTTTTTTTTTTTTTTTTTTTTTTGCATTATATATTGAGCTAAACAAAGGATTTCAAGACAAACTTAGTGAGTCGTCCTACCAATGACTGTTTTTGACCTTCTGGTCATGACAAATTAAAAGGGGCATCAAGCAATTATTCTAATTTCTATTTTACAATGACGTAACGGACTGCATATTTGCATGTGACGCATTTGGCGTCAGAGATTTTCAGACGTTGTATGCTCTAAACAACAATAGTGACACAAACCTATAACTTAAGCCCAAATAAATAAATGAACAGAAGCATGAGTCCTATACCGGCCAAAAAAATAAATGTCTCTCGGGATTCGAACAGTAACATGCACAAATACTTAATATTATGGTATCCAAAAAAATATGATAACATGTTTATAATAGAAGTAAACATTTAATTTTTTTAAAACAGTGTTTATACGCCAATCGTATATATCAAGATCTACATATATTTGTATTATCAACTTATGTAGGTTTGTAGTTTGCTGTAAACAAAGGTTCGTTGAACTTCCAAATCCTACGAAAGGTAAAGTAGCGTCGACAATTTTAAGAATAGGTATGCCTTTATTCTTATGAGTTATTTTAGTGGAAAAAATGGCAACCATATAGGACAGCATGGCAAGTAAGCGACCTTCAAACTTTGTAGATGCAGATCAAACTTTTGTGTAACCACTACGTGTATATCGGCTTTAAAATCAAATTACATTGACGGACATATTTTTGCTTATTGATTTTGTCTTTTCTCTTTTTTGTAGCTCTCGTAGATAAAATCTCAAATCAAAAACTAAACGACATGAAACTGCATCAAGTTATACGTTTGCTCCTTATGATATACATTGGACTGATAAAAGAAACTGTCAGTAAAGTTACAATTGTCGATGAATCAATTCCATTTAGCCCGAGATTATATGGAAGATCAGCCGTTACATACAATAATAAAATGTATGTTTATGGTGGACGATATGTGGCAGTTGTAGGACACTCTAGCGATATGTATGAGTACAATTTTGATACACCAAATGGAGAAACAGCAACAGTGTCTTTGGTGAAACAGATAAACCAAGGCCCCAGTTGTTCCTTTTGTGGTGCTGTAATGATCGATGATAGCCACATGATGATATTGTCTCATAAATTCGCGGATTATTCCACTGGCTCCACAAAAAGTAGAACAGTAGTAAGACCTTACATATTTGATTTTGTTAGCCTTACATGGACTGAAAAAGAAGTTCCCACATACAACCAAACAGACGAAAGTGCGTTTTACATGAGGGCAAGACATGGCACTGTTTTAGGCAAAGACGGGATGATATATGTGATAGGCGGCACGAACTTTTACGAAGACAGAAACCCTTTAACAACGTCCTACTTTTACGATCCTGTCTACAATTACTACGGTATTATCGACAATAATGGATTTGATTATAAAACTATAGGACCCAGTACATTTAATCTACCGTAAGAAAATAACAAGCAAACTAAAGATTGGATGCTATGTACTATTACTAAATAGTAGAATGATTTGTTTTGACAGAGATGGAAACATCGGCTCTGTTTTTGGAAGGATAGGAGCCAATATTGATACTGAAGATTACAACTCGCATATGACAATGATGGTACTAGATACCAAAATCAAAACCTGGATTAAAAACCAAACGTTGTCATTGTCACCATCAGACGATATTCTGCTTAATCAAGAATATGACGAAGGAGTAACGGTTCAGTTGGTTCCGAACACTAATTTTGCTATATTTTTTGGCACAAAGCTTAACACTAAAAGTTTGTATAATGTGGGAAATGAAGCAAATCCAAAGGTGCTAAAAAGACTAAACCTGGTTACAAATGCATGGGATATTATTCAGGCAAAAAACTATCGACATTCGCAATATGAAAACATTTACGCTTCGTCGGCCATTATTTCTAACGGGTATATGGTTTTTGCTTTCGGTACTTATAATTATTACAAAGATTCTGGAGTATACAAAGATGTAAATATATTTGAACTACTATACCAGAACCTTGATAATGAAAACACATCCTCTCATAACCTTTCGCTAAACTGGGTTCCAACTATTTCCCAATATGAAGGTCCCTTTGTTTCTGAAACTGATCCAATTATACATGTTTTCCCTTCTGTTATTCTCTTTGCAGTTCTGATTTGTGCCATAGCTATCATCGCTATTATCATGTATATGCTTGTGAACCGGAAAACAATATGTTTCAAAGGAAAACGTACATGCAGTTTTCAACGAATTATCGGTATCTTTTGCAGTAGAAGGTAATATTATAAAAGAATGAGCCTAGTCAAAAAATTAAACAAAAATTAGAGCTGGTGAGACATTTTCGACGCAGATATATGGCCTGGTAACAAACCTTATTTTTTTCTTGCTGTTTATGCTTTTTATTGCCTATTTTGCATACAACATCATCAACAGTTCTGTATCATCAACAGAAGAGATTCTGGAAACTAATGATGTACCTTTCCCAGGTAACTATTTAAAGTATAGTGGTATCACTGATCAGCGAGTGCTAAACGGTAGTAATGTATTCTAGATATTCGCATATGTTACAGTGGATGGTATTATTATGGCTACAATGACACTAATGGCGTTTTTCCTTATCTTGATTGCTTGCCCTCATCTAACCCGTCTGATGTTAACTATTGTGAAGATGTTTACAAACTGCCAAGGTCTATAGTTAGCCCAAATTTTTTGGAAGGCGAAACAATATGCTACATGTATGCCCCACCAATAGACAGACTTAATTATATTCATGAAGGTGCATATCTTAATTTTCGCCACTCTGGTGGAGTCTCGGACTCTGTCGAACAGTCAATTCATATTCAAATTTATGAACCGACCAAAAATCCCAATCGTGTAGTTTTCGATATATCACCTTTCCCTCGTCAATATAGTGCCGAATATTTGGATGATTGGATAGATTTTCAACTCAATAATAGTTTTATTCATGGAACAGCGGGCCAAAAGATAACTTTAAATGGACTGTCAAGTGTGAACATTCATTTCAAAATAACATACACTCAAAAAATTGATCCCGATAGCCTTTGGAATTTAGTGGGAGTGTTTCCTAATTATATTCAAATTTCAGAGCTTAGTATTACCAATTCAGAAGTCTTTGGTAATCAAAATGCAGGATATAAAACTAAGTTCATGGAACTATACCCTTTAGACCAGCAAAAGACAGTAGTTACAGAAAAAAGGGACGTGACTATTATGTCCACTCTTGGCATTTTAGGTGGTATAGCCAGCATGTTAATAGCCTTGAGGGTTTTTTTGTTTGGTGCAAGGCCGGCAAAGCCATGGGGAATTTTTCAACGTCTTTCTTTCAAATCACGTTGGGAACAGAGTAAATCTAAAAACTTGAACAAATTTTTTCGCATTCCCGGAGTGGAAAATGTGCCATTTGTAACACCTGTGCACGAACGATTTTCCAATATTCATACTGTAAATGAAGATCACAGTTTGACTGCGGGTCGTAGCAGATCGCTTAACGGAGAAAGAGAAAGATTTCTTAGTGAACAATCCGCATCCGGTACACAAATAGATAGTTTTTCTATCCATAACAGCATCGAGAAGGACAAGAATAGTGAATTAAGCAATTCTGATTATAATATGCAAGAAAGGTTGGAACAGATTGAAGCCAGAAACCAAATTTTAGAGTTAGTATTGAAGGCGTATTATATGGATGACAGGGTATTTCGCGAAATACATGAAAATATCAAAAAAGAAGCCCATGCAGAAAGAACCTCGTCATCAGAAGAAGTATCAAACGAAGAGAAACAAGTTTAATGAAGGCCGCCTAAAAAAATATTAATATGTAAATTGATACTCAGACTTGCCAGTAAAAATGTTTTAGATGAAGGTGAATAAAAAGGCTGTATTCTATGAATTTTGATGTATAACTTTATATCTATGGCGAGTTAAATTAAAGTTTACTTATAGCTATATTACAACCCTCATATTCAGCAAGTACTACTTGACTGTCTGATCGAAGTAAAAAAGGATTTTACAACCTAAGTAATTTAATAACTGCCGACCAGAAGTTTAATGTTATCATAATCCTCGCAAATACAGACGTAAAATTATGTCCACCGTTAAAGGCGACGGCTTATCGATGTAATTTAAAAAAAAAGGAACTGATAACAACTAATAGGGAATTCTAGGTGCAAGAACATCTTGTGTAAACAGCCAATTGATGGGCCACGGAGAAAAAAGAACACTGTGGAATCGTGAACTTGCTTCAGATTTTTTGGGAAATGCACCAAATTTGTCGCTTTGGCTCATTAATGCAGGTAATTTCCTCTCACTACTTTAATTTTCAAACGAATAAACTAATCAAACATGTCTTAGAGTAGGTACAGTAAATGTCTGAACATTGGTGTTTTCAAAATTCCAGACTTTTTATTACTTCGTCTGAATTATATTTTGCATTTGTCCGGAATAAACTTTGGTTTGTCTGAATTTACGTAGTATTACAAAACATCATTTTCTCACATCCTTTCGTGCTAGCTAAAATGCTCATAATTATCAAAGATACCCTATTGAAGTATTACCTGTGATCTAAAATATACCAAGTAATGCTACTTAATTTGCAGGTCACATTGGTTGTAAGTTCAGTTCGGTAAAAATCTGATATCTGGTGACTTCAATTGACATTAAAATGATGAGACATATCTTTTTATCAAACTTCAGCATGTTGTAGTTCCTAACTTGCGTCCAATACAATGCATGAAAAATTAAATTGCTTTTTTGGGGTGCTCAGAGGGAATTTAAACTCAATAAGCAGGTGCGCCATTTCGGAGGTCGTTCAGTGAGGTGCGGTTTTCCGGAAGTGCGGTTTTTCGGATCAGCCTCCCTTTTTTGTTTCGCAGCAATTTCGCTTGGCAAAAAAAAAAGTATAAAAGAAAAGATAAATTTAATTTCAAAAAGTATAATAATTATACAACAATAATAAAAACAATGTCTTCTACAATTCAAGTTTCTATTTACTTTACCAACGAACCTACTATCGAGTTCGATTTTCTTTCTGAAAAGCTGAACTGGACAAATCTTGTCACTTTAATTGAATCTACTCGTCGTGTGGATTCTCCTGTTGTTCTCTATTATAAGAAAGACAACGAAACCGAGTCTTTGGAAAATCAATCCCAATTAGAATCCCTCTTATCCTTACCTGAGATTAAAGGTCTTTGCTTCTACGCTCAAGCAGATCTCGTAAGCGAAAATGTCTATATCCTTCCCGGTCATGCCTTTGCTCGTTTAACTCAATTCGTTGACCAACACAAGGAAATCGTTTCCTCCAGCCATCGTCTCGCCAGATGGGTTGGCATCTTGGCCTCTTTCATCGCTGAGGATACCACTGATCATCATTTCGACTATGAATTTAAAGTACTCGATACATTAGCTGCTAGAAAATCAGAAAAAATGAAACGTCGTCAAGAACAAGCTGAAAATCCTGAACAAGATCCTCGTGAGGCTCTATTTGGTCTTCATGGTGGTCGTCATGGTCATGGTGGTCCTTTTGGTGGTCGTGGTGGTCCCTTCGGTGGTCGTGGCGGTCCCTTCGGTGGTCGTGGTGGACACCATGGTGCCTTCTTTGGTGGTCGTGGTGGACCTCATGGTGGTGAATTTTATGGTCGACATCATCCCAGAGATCTTGGTGAATCTACTAGTCAAGGTGAATCTTCTGATGAATGTCAAGGTCGTCGTAAACATCATGGTCGTTTTGGCAGACATGGTGGTGGTGCTGAAGGATTTGGTGGTCGTGGACCTCATGGACATTTTGGACCTCACGAATTTGGCTCAGAAAGATTTGGACATCACGGTCCTTTCGGAGGTTTCGGTGGTAAGCACGGTCATCATGGATCGTTTGGTCCTTTTGGAGGTCATCCTGCTGGTGCTTTTGGTGGTCATCCTGCTGGCGTTTTTGGTGAAGGATTTGGCGGCAAGCATGGTCCTTTTGGTAAGCACGGTGGTAAACATGGACCTTTTGGTAAACATGGACCTTTTGGTAAACACGGTGGTCATCGTGGCGCTGAAGGATTTGGTGGTAAACATGGCCCTTTTGGTCGTTATGGTGCTTTTGCTGAAGAATTTGGTGGTAGACACGGTCCTTTTGGCAAGCGTGGTGGCAAGAAGCACGGTCGTCGCGGTGAAAAATTCGGTTGTTGTGGTAGATCTGGTGAAGAGTCAGCTAGTGAAGAAATGACTTTATGTGAAAAGCATCACGGCAATAAGCAAATCTTGATCATTTAAATTATCCGATAATTTAGAAATTATAACTTTTTTTTTTTTTGTGCCAATTCATCATAAATAAATAACCAAATATCTTTTATAAATTTTAATTACTTGTGTGTGTATGTGTTTGTTTGTGTGTGTGTATAGTGAGGGTAAAGATGTAAAAATATTAGGGACAATCGTCTGCATGAATCAATAATTTAGTCTATTGATACGCATGTTCTGCAAAGCTACCTTAAATTATTCAGATGTGGAGTGACAAATATTATATAAGACGTATCTGCTTGAAAATTAAATATACTTCTTTAATTTGGCTTTTTATAAAAGCATACCAAAACTTTAATTGGGGGTATAACGAAAAGCATGGGCCATTTTTCTTTGAAAATAAATAAAAAACATGTCAAAATAGCCAACAAGAGATTGTCTACAAAGGCCGCAATCTGTTACCGTAAGTGTTCTATGATACAAACTGATTATATTTTGTTTTATCGGCTTTTTTTAGGCTTCACAATCAATATGACAATCAACAACATAATGATTAATATTAAAAGGAGCATTATTTTACGTTTTCGGGTCTTGTTTTGGTAATGAGAGCCCTACAACCGAGAGAAATATTGGTTAATTCATGCTGCCCTTACTTATGCATATTTAAAAGAGTAATACCTTGTCCAATTGCACTACAGCCTCTCTGACCTGTACGTTGGTTTGTTCAATATTAAAATCAATACGATCGAGCAAAGATCCCTGATCGATCACAAGTGACTGAAGATCTCTAAAAATCTCTGCTAACTGATGTATGGATTTTGCAATTTGATTCACTTCCCGTTCTCGTTGATCAATCGATACATCGTTTGATTCCATGACGGCCAACTGTGATTCTGTAAATCCCTAATAAATACCTATCAGTCTTTTCTTCTCGTCCCTTCTAATTTTTTTTTCTCAATTTACCACTTGAGCATCCTCGTCCAACAAAAACTCGGCGGCTTCATTACTCAGCACAGTTTCCATACCCAATATATCGGCTTTACGATTTTCTTGTCCTTGCATCTCTATTAAAAAAGCATTAGTCGGAGCTCCAGTCAATGATAGGTTGCATAAAAGTTTACTTTGTAAATATGAGGATTGTTGCTTTCGAAAACTGGAAGATACGTCTTGTACTTTTGTAGCCAAACTGGTTTGTATATTTCTTGCTAACATATCGTCTTGATCCGAATCATTGACACCCACTCGAATACGTTGTATATCTCGTTTGATACGATAAAATTCCTATGATTTTTTAATTGAGTCTCAAAGTATCCATGTATTAGATATCGAGACTTACGTCTGTGATTTCAGAAGTGAGATTATCAATCGCAGCCTCGTCAGAAGTTCGGTCATCAAATCCAGGCAATAAATGTTTCCGATGCATTGTTTCCAATTTTGTAACTGTTCAATACAATTTATATTAAATATTCGTACACACAAATTAACATTTAAATAGTTACTCTTGTCTTTCACGACATCAAGTGCCTCATCTACTTCATCTACAATGTCCACCCTTTATCAAAACCAATGAATAATAAGTAACGGCTGTCAACAAACTTTCTCTCTTTTCTTTTTTGTTTACCATTTAGGCGGTAAGACCGACATTTCAATCACATTGTTAGAGCTTTCGATTAATCCCTCTGTTTCGGAAAGTCCTGCGGAAAAATGAGGGGCTGAACCTTGGGTTCTTGCGTACGAGTTTCTATATTGAAGAAATAACAGCGTTCTACTTCGCGTTGCCATCTTTCTTTTATGTGTTTGTGTTAATTAAGGGAAAGAAAAGGTGAGTTTGAAAAAAAAAATAGTTTTTATTTAAAAAGATGCAGATTTTATTTATTTGGCTACGAAAAAAAAAAAAAAATTAACAAACAATGAAAAAGTAGTTTTTGCTTTAACTTACCGTATTGGAGTTTCCAACCGCTCAATAATTGATGACTTTGAACTTCTTCCAAAGTGAGTGGGGTACCGTAGGTCAAAGGGGCCAAGAAGACAAACATGGCGATTTGGCACACAATGGTGATACCAACAGCAATATATACCTTATAAGACACTTCAGCCTTCATGCTTGTTTGACGTGTTGTTTTGGATTTCAGACTCAAGAAAGAGACGGGTGAATCGATGCCGTCGACAAAAATAAATTGGTACATGGCACCCAATAATAAGTAATTGACAGTGGCAGCTGGTAAATAATGATGCAGGAAAAGGGAACGACCCATTAAGAAGAATGGGAAATAATGAAGAGCCCAAGCAATAAAAAAGAATCCTGCAGATTGAAGTACACGATGACGCACAGGCTCTTCGATAGGCTCAATACCTCTTCGGCGTGCCAATACATCCGCAAGCATAATACCAGCAAAGACAGCAATTCCTCCCACTGATAAATACCAACCAAATAAATTACCTGTCAAGTAGATCTGAGAACGTGTGGATTCTTTGGACCAATAGGAGACACCACGAATCATAAAAGGCCAAGTAATAGGTGTAGATTGATAGGGGTGAGGTTTAGTAAGTCCTGCGTTATGACTAATCATACGTCCTTGTAATTCGAGAAACTTGCTGATAAATGGCATGGATCTGACTTCCTTAACGGATCGATTGGCGTTAATTTCTGTGGCATTCTTACCGCGAATTTCTTGGGCGGACCAGTAATTGGTTTTATCAATCGCGTTCTTGTTACCATTGACCTCTAATTGCTCTAATCCCCATTCAGGTAACTTTTTATTGTGTGTCCAAATGGCTACCTTGGTGTCTTGATGTACAAGACGGAACGAAGTCATGTGTGTTTCAAATACGTTTTGATCATCGTCTTCAAAGATGATTTGGAATAAGGTTTCTTCATGACGCGTATCCAAAGGAACGGTTGTCACTTCTTCATTGGTGGGCATCCAAGGCGATGCAACATCGTGTGTCAATAAATTCGTGCCTGTAATCACATGCTCTAATTGAATCAGATCGCCATTCTTGACAAGTCCATCGCTACTTTCTTTATTAGGCTTAATGCGCCAATAACAGTTATCGTCAGGTTCCATCACACCTGTCACTTGTTGCCCTTTACTACTGACTCGTCCATCTTCATAACGTAAAGGATAATGAAGGTCGTGAGAGTGAAGATAAGCGTTGGTGTCCTTATGCTTTAATGTGATTTCATCCCCATAGTGAATTTCTATCTACGTGCATTAATATACGCGCTTTTAAATATTCTTGTGTATCCTTTTTTCTTTACCCAAGGCAGACATCTTTAAGGGGCTGTTTTTGAGAGTGTCTTGGAATCGAGAGGTCATAAAGGAATCTCCGGGACCAGATTCATTTAAAATCGCAAAATGAACATAGAACCAAAAGAGGTAAATTCCAATGGGCACCACAATAAAACTAAATGCACGAGCATAAAAATGTTTCATGAATTGGTCCTAACAAATAGCGCACTGGCATGTCAATCACTTTTCACTTTTTAAAACCCAGTGTACCCTTTTTTTCTTTTTCTTTTTTACCATGCTTAATCCGCGGTTGATATCCAAAAGTCCCCATAAGTCATAAATTACAGAAAGACCAATTAGTGCTACCAAGAAAAGTCCAACCATCTTGACACTATATAAACCAATGAGTCAAACCACGACCCTGTGTATTCTCTTTTCTTTTGTTTACCTAACCGTCAAGGCCATACAGACGCCTGTAGCAAGAAGCCAAAACCACCAGGCGACGGAGAAGGATTCGTGTCGCAATTTTCTAAATTTGATATAGGTATACATGGTAGCTAACATGTAGATCAAAAGCATACTATCCAACAAGATCAACCTATTTTGAGTGACCATTGCATTGTCAAAAACGTACATGGCAGTGGAGAGTACACAAATAGCTAAAGTATAGCCAGACTCCTTCATAATCAAATATATCAAGGCAACACATAAGACATTCAAGGTAGCAGGCAAAGCGCGTAATCCAATGTAAGGAACGTTATGATCCAAGTAATTATCACCGATATTAGCAAAATCATACTGGCCATCGAAACCTAAAAGATAACCAGCACCAGCAATCATGAGCTTAGCTAAAGGTGGATGAACATCAAAGTAGTATGTTCTTCTCAAGTAATATCCAGCAAACTTTCCAAAGTGAACTTCATCAAATACGACCTCGTCAGGGTTCCAGATCTTATAAAATGTAACTATCGTCGCTACCACACAAAGAAATCCCAAAGCTAACCGGTGACCGTTTGGATTACGTTGGCTGGGAACCGAATCCTTTCCATACTTTTTATGTATCTCTGGTTTAGTATTTCGTCAAGTAGCTTTTTTTGATATATGTTGTCTCTCTCTCTTTTATTTTTTTACCTTTTTAGAATCGTCGTAATCGACTTGCGAATGCTTTTCAGTCATGCCATCTGACTCTGCACGTCTTTGTCGCAGTTTAGACGACATTGCACAAAGTAAATTTATATTAATGAAAAGAGATGAAAAAGAAGAAAGAAGAATTTAATAAATAAGTTTATTTTTATCAACTGAAAGTTGCACTTAAGGCAATAACGCGTGCTGCCTATGATTTGACAAAGGAGGGCCTGAACCCAGAAAACTCCGCTTCTCTTGGCCTTTTTTTTTTTTTTTTTTTTACCGGACCCCATCTGATATGTAAAGGGGTGGATAATCCATCCATCCATCCATCCCTCTCTCTTCTTTTAATTAATTAAAATGGCCAAAGACGCAAAGACCACCCAAAAGCGTTCCACCCTCGCTGATGTTGTTACTCGTGAGTACACCATCCATATGCACAAGCATGTCTTTGGTCGTTCTTTGAGAAAGCGTGCCCCTCATGCCATTAAGTCTGTCAAGGCTTTCGCTACCCTTGCCATGGGTACCAAGGATGTTCGTCTTGATCCTTCTCTCAACAAGGCCGTCTGGTCTCGTGGTGTTAAGCATACCAACCACCGTATTCGTGTCCGCATTTCTCGTAGACGTAACGATGATGAGGATGCTAAGGAGAAGCTCTACTCTTATGTTACCTTTGTTCCCTGTGTTGACTTCAAGGGTAAGTGATTTTTCTTTTTAAAAAACTTTTTGTATCGCTGTTTCCGCGTAGAAGGGGGGTTACCCTCTTTTTCCGGCAGTTTGTGAGCGCAAGAGGTTGGAGAATAATATACCAAAATTCATCTTTTGGTCCTCCTATCTATGAAGCGACATTGTTACTGATGAAACACATCATGTTTTTCTTTTCTTTTTTTTTCCTTTTGGTTTTTGGTTCCCATCTTAGGTCTTAACACTGAAGTCGTTGAAGATGAAAACTAAATATTGGAACCTATACACCACACACCTTTTTATCTTTTCACTTTTAAAATAAATCAAGGTTGAAAGTTATGTCTACACTGTTTCCTAATTCATTCGGATAATCGACCCCTATTGCTCATGGAAGGGGGATGTGTGCTTACATACGGATATAATCCATGTCCATATCTTATTGTCTATGCGATCAGTTAAATATTTTTAGTTAGATGCACAAGCTTTGTGCTTTTTTTTTTACGGCACTTCACGATGAGATGAAAATTGTTTTCCTCGAAATTGCACACTACGTAAAAGGCATCGTCAGTAGTCATCACACTGTACAATTTTAAAATCAATAATCATGCCTGGTGAAAACACAATAACAAAACAGAAACTGTCATGTTAATTACAAAAGCATATTTGGAACCAACTAAATCATGTAAAATAGTATCATTTCTCCTTTGGAAAAGAAGACTTCAAGTGGTAGAACAATACAACGAATTTTTTTATTTTTGATTAAATTGAGCAAGGAGAGAAACAGGTCTTGGTGTATAAGGTTCTTCCAGGTAGTCGGCATCTTCCTTTGTTAACTTAATGTCCATTGCACCGATCAAATCATAAAGTTGTTCGACTTTAGAGACACCAACAATAGGAGATACAACATAGGGCTTTGTGTAGTGCCATGCTAAAGCAATTTGTGCATTGGAAGCACCATACTTCTTGGCGAGCTCTTCGACACGATCAATGATAATTTCATTACTATCTTGCTTGGCAACAGGATATAAAGTGGTCATTTGGAAATTAGTTTTTGATCGAGCGGTGTCTCTGTTCTTGCCGGTAATTTGGCCAGTAGCCAATGGGGAGTATGGGATTCCTGCGATACCAGCATCAACACAATAGGGGATCATTTCTCTCTCTTCTTCGCGATAGAGAAGGTTATACAAGTTTTGCATCGATACAAATGTTGTCCATCCTCTGCGTTCGGCAATAGAGTTTAACTTTTGAAACTGCCATGCGCACATGCCACTGGATCCAATGTATCTAACTTTTCCAGAGCGAACCAAGTCATTCAAGGCCTCCATTATTTCTTCCATGGGGGTTTCCTAAAATTTTGAGAAATTAGACATCCAGCTCTTGCTAAAGTTATTTACATGTATTTTCTTTTTCTTACAGTATCTAAACGATGAATTTGATAGAGATCAATATACTCAACACCAAGTCGCTTTAAAGAGGCATCTACGGCATCAAAGATATGCTTACGAGAGAGACCATAGCCGTTGATCAGTTCAGGGTTCTGATCCACGTCACGAATACCATACTGTTCTACTTTAGGATACACAGGCGCGTAAACTTTTGTAGCAATGACAACACGACCTCTGAGAGCATTCAACTCTCTTAAGGCCTTTCCAAGAACAATCTCGCTTTGACCGTTTGAATACGTATTAGCAGTATCGAAAAAGTTGATACCAGCATTGTAGGCTACTTTAATAGCTTCGATTGATTCAGCTTCGTCCTTCACCCAAGGACTCCATTTTGAGCTACCGTAGGACATACAACCGAGACAAATTCTGGAAACCTGTACAATTTTTTTAGGTGTGTGTAATTTTTTTTTTTTCGTTGCTGCTACTGGATTGTTACCTTCAAGCCTGTGTTACCAAAACGTACATATTGCATTTTTGGGGTTTCCTTGGTGTTGGTAGAACTAGACATTTTATGAAATTGAACTAAAAAGTTTTTGGAAAACGAAGTATCTCTCTTTTACGCGTTCTTATATGTATATGTTTGACTCTTATCGGGATTTAATAAATTTTCTCCCGGTTGGCTTAAAATGTAATAATATTACGTATTTGTATACCCGAATTGATAGGCGTGCGACGTTTCCACAATGCCGTGGTTGATACAAGCCACTGTGCGATTTAACAGTTTGACAATACATTGAAGCTTTTGGCAAATACCTTTTATGTATTGGTTAACGTTATTTCAAATCTCTCTTGTTGTGATAAAATGCCTCGCAGTATGGTTTACTATCCATTGCAAGCCAAGGACAATGAATACAATGATGGAGTTCAGAGACGGACCTAAAAACGCGCGCATAAAATTACCAAATTTAATTTTTATATTACGTTCTTTTTTGCCTTTTCTGTCTGGATAAAAAGATATAGACAGAATCGTCAGGTGGTCTGATATCTCCTGCGATGGTTTTCTGTAAAAAGTATCTACAGAGCTCCAGTGCATAAACCTTATTAGTATGTACGCGACTGTATATTTTGTCTCTTATCGAATATCGGTAAGAGATGTTCTCAAGTGGAGCTCTTTACGTGATAAAAAGTTTGGGGACTGTAAAAGCTGCAATATGTCACAAAATAAAAGACCGGTTTTTCTAAATAGAGTGTGGTTTTACAAACAGTAGCTATCTTCAAAATTTAATAACCCTTAAAACTTTTAATAATCGGGATGAGAAAATGGTAAGGTATTGACTCGGTGATGTAGCTTGACCGCTTGTAAAAAGCTACTGTTAGTAACGGAGGTAGTCTTAAATTGACAACATGAGTAATTTATCAGCATTATATTTCGACACAAAGTTGGATGGGATACCTGATTAATTCAAGTTTGAAATAAATTTAGCTATGAAATCTAATTTTGCGCATTTCATTTTATCCATTCTCTCTTTTTTTTTTTTTCTTTTTTTTTTTTTTTTTTAATATATATATATCTATTGTTGTTAGAAATTATCGAAAACTATCAAAAATGAGCTCGAGTAATTCAGACAAAAGATTCATGGCTGCATTTATGGGTGAGACCGGTGATGATGTCGAAAAGTGGCTTGATGAATTTCATTGTTTAAGCCAAACAAGCGGATGGGAAGAGAACAGAAAATATGATATGCTGGCTTTTCACTTGGGAGGAAAAGCAAAAACATGGTTTGAAGATAACAAAGACACTTTGATCAATTGTGAGCTCTTAGAGTCAGGAGTAATCAAAAAATACAAAACAAATGACAAAGAAGATTCTGCAAAATTGACAAACCCTGCCTACCTTTCACAAGAGAGCTCTTCTGTGCACAGCAAAAAACCCATGTTCGCAACTCTTCCTGTGGCTATGGTTTACAAGATTAAAGAAGCACCTCCTCAAGCTGAGATAAGTGATGCGTTCTTTAAGTTGTGTGTTGTGGCAGCTTGTACAAAGAGAGATGTGTTGATGGCTTATAAATCTGAGAAGGTCGGCAAAAATGAGATACTGGACGATTACTTGAATAAAAACTTCTCACGCCATGGGGTTATCAACTTTAACATTATGAATCTTATTGGTAACATCCTTTTATGTTACCTACCAGACTCTTATTGTGACTTTATATCAGCGTACCGCGAGAAGTTGAAGGCAGGCAGTATCTTTGACTCTGACATCGAACATAGTGATTTATCAGATCAGCAAAAAACTATTCTTCAAGACAAACTTCGAGTTTTTAATATGGACAATAGCAAGATCTGTGGATATGTTATGAACAACTTCAGAATTCGATGTGAAAAGAATATTTATTTGCCAAACATTGACTTTTTAAATTGGAAAACTACTTGTCTTACAGCAGAAGAGAAACACATTTTGGATGATTATTAAACGGATACATGTTATAAAAGGAACTTCGGATATCATCATATTGCTTAATAAGTATGGTTATATTTAACGATATGTTTTCATGTGAAAAGTTTAAAAAATAAATAGTTATTATTTTCTAATGCTATGCATTTAGAGAATGTATTGATGTTTTTTCGATTTCTTCTTTTGAGGGGATGGGGTGCTTATCTAATTTGCGTAAGACACACTTGTTAATAAATCATAAAGTTAAATTTATACATATACAAAATTGAACAATGTTGCTGGAGTATAGAACATATTCGTGTTATTAGTTATCCATACAACTTTTTTCTCTGTACTTCAGATGTTGTAAAGGGCTAAAGTAATCGTGTCATTGATAATAAAAAGTATGTGTAGGACGTTCCTGTCGATATGGTTATTCGTACTTCCGAAGAATACTGTGTGCATCTTAGTTTTGCAAACAAATCAAAACTATTCTTTTCAGCTGTCTGTCTAAATTTAAGGTGCATATCTAGGCTTTTTTAATTGCAATTGGTCTAAAGGAAGCTTATATGGCGTCATTTACAATTCTGTCGTTTTAAAGGAGTACTTGCTGTTCCCAGTTTTTTGCGTACTAAGTTGTCATAATTAGAAGATGATTCAAATACAGGACAATCAATAGCTGAAACTGTTACTTTGATTAATAAAGTTAAGATGTGAAAAAGCACCTGCGCTGTTATGTATGTCTGTTTACCTGTAGGCGTTGGCAAAACCAATAAAAAATCCTGTTGTTTGTGATAAATGAGCGCCCATTTATTTTAGAGTATCTGTCCTTTTTTCTTTTAAAAAGCTTCCTTTCTCAACCATGACTGTGCCTTTTATACCACTTGACCCATCCAATGAACGTGCTATTATTCAAAAGAAATGCCCTCCTCTTATTGATCAAATGAAGTCCCTTGAAATATCGTCAAGGCGTAATAGCGAAAGCTCGATAAGTAATATGCTAAAGAAAATAAAGCATCATCCTCCCAAGATAGAGATTGCAAAATCTTTTTTTAATATGTGTATTGCTAGGGCGTGTTTATCAATAAATGAATACAATAAATATGAGGAGAAGGTGTTACATAAAATTCCTGCTCGTGAAGCTCTTGCGTGTTATATATCGGACAACTTCACCCATGAAGGAAACATACAATACAAAATGCTTAGCGAAATTGGACATTTGCTTATGTGCGGCGGTATTCCCAATACTCACTCTGTACATGTACGAAACTACAGAGTTTTATTGGGTGGGAAAAGCGTGTATGATCGTGAACTTATGTTTAGCCGTATGCCAATGTGGTTAGTAAAAATTGTCAAGTATCATAACAAGTTTAATCCGGAGCACGCTCGTATAGGCGGATGTATTATGTGCCAATTTATGGTTTACTGCACTGAAGGCAGACCACTCCCTGACATTGATTTCGTAAATAGCCGAACTGTTTCTCTGACAGAAGAGCAAAAAAACAGATTGATGGCTTCTAAAAACTAAAAACGCTTGCAAAGAAAAAATCGTAAGCATTCGTTTTAGTCGTTACATTCCATTATTAGTAATTTTAAATGAATAAATCTGACATATGGTCCTTAAACAAATTAAATTTTCTGTATTTATACACAGATATCCGTAGAGCACGATACAGTTACTTAAGCACTGTACATCTCAGATACCTTTTTAGATATAAGATCAGACTTTCTCAAGTTACTTTTGAATTTATTAATCAAAAATTTAGTAAGTCAATATACTAGAAAGGTTAAACAAGTTTAAAAAGCGCTGTCAAGAAGCAATTCCCATACGATTTATTTGGATGATGTAACAAAGAAGGGTAAGGGTTCTTAGGGGCTTTCGTATGGGATCAAACATGAGGGTGAAAAGAATGGTTCTTAAAAGATACAACACCGCATACCTGTCTCTGTAAACATTGTTTTCACTATTGTTTTTCTCGAAAAAATTTGGAAGTTCGTCCCATAACTTTGCCGAACTTATCACAGTTTTCAACATGATCGCCAATCCATTTAGGCAGTTTTTTTCCAATACGAGGCGTAGCGTATCTTTTATCGAGTAAGACGATGGTAGCATAATCTCCTCGATGACGAATGGCTCTTCCGATGGATTGGTTGACACCGCGCATACAAAGATTTTCGTAGTACTCTGTGCCTGCATTCAACGTTCCGTCATTCTATAAAGGTAAAATGTTAAAATAAAATTGCATGTGCCCGTTGTGTTTCTTACCGAAAATTTTTGAGCGTAATTCATCTTTTCAATCAACTCGACAGAACCTCTATTAGCAAAAGGTAGCCCGATCATGATGACACCTCTATTTGGATGTTGAGTGATGATTTTACTGATAATATCACCCTATATGTATTTATATTTACCTTCCAAGTCTGTCCGAGAAATTGATACCTTCTGACATTTTACCGTTGACAACGCAAAGTAACAGCGCGCCCATATTTTTATCAGGGGAATCAATCTGTAAAGAATAATCACGTAATGTTGCCTCCACCATGTTGCTCTCTCTCGGCTCCTTGAATACTTTTTTTCTTTTTTGAATTCGGTCCAAAATGCTGTTGGGTCCTGTTGAGCACCATCTTTTATAAACCTGGTCAAGATAGGTGAAACTAGGAAAGAAGCAGACTATACCATCCGGTATCACATTACATAAATTAGCGATGGTTTGACCCACTTCATCCATCTATGTTTAAATAGTTAACGTGTCTATGTATAAAATAAACAGTTATAAACTTACTAGCTTTACATCCTGTCTACTTTCATAGTTGAACATGAGTGATTTTCCCGATGGACCCTCCTGTAATGTAATTGTAGACAGGTTTTTGGGTGGTATAATATGTCCACATGAAAAATGCGAAACTCTCTCTTTGGGAACCGAAGGAAATAAATGATGAAAGAAATCTGAAATCTATATAGGGCATGATTTATATATCGATGTGTGTTTGCAATAATTTGGATTGTAGGCAACTTACGGGTTCCATGGTACCACCAGCTAAAATGACGCTTTTGGCTTCATCGACAATGGGTTTGAAAGCATCTGCAGGGTTTAAAAGCATATATTTGATAGTGACTCCAGGATTTTCTGGTGTTCCAAAACTCGTAACGATTCTTCCATCTTTATCAGGGTTTGTTAATGCCAATAAAAAAGATTCGATTTGGGTTAATGTCAAAGTGGAAGTAGTGAGTGATGGAGAAGGAGGGGAGATAGGTGCATTTGGGTTAAGTAGCCGTTCTTTCTGCCTTTCCTCTTCTTCCTTCTCTTTTGCTTTTTCGACAAAACCGTTCAATTTTCTCGAAAGACAACTGACATCTAAATATGTTTTTATTTTAAACATATTGATATGATCGATGGCAGAGACATGTAAGAATTCGTTAACACCCATGACACTATCCTTTTTTTTCGATGCGTCTGTTGGCTGTAAATGTTTTATGAGAGTTTTGATGATACTCAAAATTTGCTTGATGTAGACGACGTTTTTTCCAAGCAATCTGGATTTATATTTTTGAATGTACAGGTTGAGTTGATTCCAGGCCAGCTGAATTTGTTGTAATGTGAGTGATACTGTGTAAAGAGAAGTCATGGTTTCCATCAAATTATGGGCCTCATCGATAATGACAACGTTGTTTTTTAAGGATATTCCGAGAGATTCTCTTGTACTGGCATGCAATAAATGTTGATAAGGTAAAACAATAAGCTAAAAAATTTATATAACGTGAGTACATTCACGTACTGGGTAACACCGTAATATGATCACTTACTCTTGCAGATTTGGCTGTATTTCTGGATCCATAATAAGGGCATGTCGAAAGCTTCTCGCCCACTGTTACCAAATCCTCAATATCACGTACTTTAGCCAAGGCATGATCCCTGAAATGATTCCACTTTGTGACATTATCTGCTGGTGGTAAGAATTTGCAAGGACCTTTTTTTGATCCGCTTTTTTGAAGATCCAAACACGCTTCATTGATTTTATTTACATTTCCCAATTTCTTGACATCTGGATTGATACACATATTTTTTCTGGATGCCAATGATACTTCGTATGTATTCTCTGCATACATTGTCTTGCTGACTTCGTGTACAAATTGGGTCAATTGTGAATGTGTTCGCGAAGCATAATAAATCTTTGTTTCTTCCATATCTGGTTCATCTTCCTCTTCGTAACTGGATAATTTCTTTTTTGTCTCAAACCTGTTACAAAAACTTATGTGAATATGCTATCTAGACATAACAAAAATGCTGTTTTTATACTTTGCTAATAAGGCTTGAACTTCCTTGGAAAGGTTTGATGTGGCATCGCTTTTGTTAACTGTTGTACTAGCTCCATTCTCTTCGTCACTATCATAATCGCCGATCAAGAACTCTTCGTCATTCTCCTCGCCCTTTTTCGGCAAGGTTCTCTTCTTATTTGCTTTTTCAACGACTTCAATGGTAAAAGTTTCATTGCGTACACGATCAATTCTATTTTTCAGCTCTCTTCTTCTTTCCTCGAGCTCTTCCCTCTTCTTATGGTCCTGTGATTTCGTTTGCAATGCAGTGATCCAATCGGGTTGATTATCTAGTCTAAATCAGTTATTTTGACGTGGCTTAAAATTGAAAGCTGCATATGTACCTTTGACTTTGACAACAGGCTCATTGGGCTCAGGGTCTTTTTTGTCATGATCATTTAACCATTTCAAAGAACCACAGATTAAACTGAGAGATTTACCCTAATAGTTTTTCAAAGGTTGAGGGATATACATTGAATAGACAACCTCAGTATTTCTTACTGTGCCTGTGGGGCTTTCAAATATGCCAACTTTTCCATGTTCTAAGACATTGTACAGCTCTTCCATAAAATCCTTCTGTATATGGTACGGTTCAAAAGGAAACCCAAATGGTTTTGCTTCTGAATTCATGGCATGCGTCATTAAGAAGGAATGAAAAATAGAAAAAAAATAACCAAAAGCAGTCTTAACACAATGCAAAGGAAGCTTGATCGAGACTGGGTTAACACGCCACTAGAACGCCACAAATCTTCTATTTATGAGTCCTCGTGCCACTTGCTTTCATCCACAATTAATCAGATTTTGAAAACTCTGCCTAACTTTTGAATTATTTCAGACATACGTGTAATGCCAAATTACCCAGGATAATGGGACCAACTTGGGCAGATGGCTGAAATTAATCTGTTCATACTACTTCTGAAACACTGATGGACAACTACCAGATTTTTTTCGTGTATGCAAATCTGGGATTCTATGCAGGTGTTTCCATTATAAGTAAAGGCTCAAACATTAGGGGCGGTTAAATAAGCAATCAAATCATCCTAACATAATTCAGCTCTTATTTATCAGTTTATAAATAACCCTCTTTTCTTCCTTTTTGCTTTTTTTTTTTTTTTGTATTAATAAAAGAATAACAAATATTGTGAAAAGGTTAGTTAATAATTACTTTTGGTTTTTTTTTAATATCACCTCCTTTTCTAAAAAGAATGAAAGATATATTCCAATTTTTTCAATATTATGGCTGAGCTTAGTCTTCACTATATGACCTCCCAGGTTTTGCGCATTCATTCATTTTGGATCCAAGTGATACCCATTATGCCAAATACGATATATTTACACTTGATGGGCTAAAACAAATCCAAACTCACCATGAAAAAGGTCCACCGTCTATGCCAGTACCCCTCCGAAATTATATTACTAGCTTCAACAAAAATAATGACAAGGATATAAGACAACAGTTGTTTACCCCCACAGTCTTTTGATGAAGAATACAACCATACTATATCCCACGACTATGATTGGGTACAATTTTTGGTATACCAACTGCTTAGGGAGTATGAGGTTGGGGCCTTGAAAAAGCATCAGAGCGAAGAATGGTATATGTCACACGTTTGGCATTTCATTGATCAGCATTCAACGATGCAGATAATATCAGTGTTCTACGGCAATCTTTTGTAATCATGACATTTTACTTTTTCTGATATTTATTTTGCTGAAATACTAGGGATGAGACAGTTAGCAGCTGTTCTAGCAAAAGAAAAAACAAAGACAGGTCAATTGGTGGTATATGTCAATTGTCTTAATGTTCGGGTCGACACTAGGCAACTGGGTTTCGGGATTCAGCTGTACTGCGTGACCACTGTTATTTATTCATTTATGCGCTTTGACCTTTTAGGTACTGTTGGTTTAAATATCCTTGCGGGCTTGATCCATTTATACAACTTCTGTATGAATAATGATATCGGCCCGATATACAGAACCATTGGAAAGAAAGAAGATAGGCAGCAAGTGCGACAGGATTTTTGCCAAAGAGTCCTGTGGCCATAATGAAGTCGTTGAGTATGGCGCATCGTAATCTGGGAAGTGCTACGACGGGGATGCAGCAACCAAACGTCTTGAGGAAGGATCAATCAACGGGTCTTTTAGGGACAGCCAGGGTGCGTAGTCGTAATATTGGTATTATGCTATTTTAATGGACATTAAGAGGTCGATATAGCTTAATAACTTGAACTAGATACAAATTTACACAACCAACATAGTTAAAACTAGTATATGTGTGCTATAGCTTACTTTCAGCTATCCGCTTGGATTTTACCTCAATATTTCGGCGTAAGATTAAGATCAAACGAGCTTAAAGGCGAAGGAGTGATGGTAGAATTGTCAAACCAAGTAATTTTTATATTGTTTTTGATGATATATTCTTGTTTCCAAGTCTAAAAGATAGCCAGCTCACAGATTTTACCTTGTGACTATGTGCACTTTGGCTGTCCCTGAGGAAAGGTTAGAAAATCGTTTTTTTTTAAAAAAATGTCAGACACTGTCAATATTCTAACTTCACTTTCCAGCATTGATTGGCTTTCAATATCTTTTTTCTATGCCCGTTAGAGAAGGGCTTTTGTGTATGTCGAAGCTTCATTGCTTGTATAAGTATTCTCCCTGTTCAACTTCCCTGTGTAGGCTTGCTTCCAGCGGTGTCTATACGTCATAACTTTCCCCGACTAGTGGATATGCCTGACTTGTCTTATATATTAGAAACTTTATCGATAGTTGAAAATATTAACCTATTTTTTTTTTAGCTTTTTAGATGCATTAAGTTCAATTTTTTTAAGCTCTTTGTCTTTATTTATTTGATCAACTAATTCACTGCTACCCACTTAAAGACCTCATCCAATATTCAATAAAAATTCTCATACGTGTGCCCGGGTAAAGCCTTCAGAAGTTTGAATGGAAGGACAATGCGTGTTTGGTTTCAGTCATTGTTCAAGAAAGTATGATTTTCATCGAATTGAAGCTAGCTATAATGATTAGCATCTTACAAGGCTTAAAGTATAATTCGCTAATTAGAGCATACCGCATTAACAACTAGCCCAACTGTCGGCCTTATGCTTGTGGGAGGGGACTGGAGAGCCAATAAAAACTTAATTTTTTTAAAAACTAGCCTATAGAATTGCTTCAAATAGTGTAAGCGGTTATCCAAATGCTTTAAGGAGCCAATAATTTTGTTTGAAATAGCGTAAGCGGCCTTCAAATAGCGTAAGCGGCTTCCAAGTATAGAGGATTAGCCCTGCAGTAATCATATATCTGTCAAATACACATTGTGCAATAAGCGTCTGAATTGATAAACCACATACGCTACTTCAAGTAAGCTTAAATGTCTGATGTGGTTTATAATTTAAGTATATATTTGAACTGTTTCTTGTTCATATGAAAGAAGGAAAGGACCCACGACAACGGCCATTTGGGTGTCACAATGATATGGGTTCAAATGCAATGAGAATCAGATAAGTTATGAGCTGGAACTGAACACAATAATATTCTTTTTTATTGTTTACCATACATTATAATTGAATATGTCAAATAATAGTAATAATTCTCAAAACATTACTGGAATTGCCACTAATATTAAAAGGGGGCGCCCAAATGGACAAATAAATAAAAATGGACACAATGCTGGTCGTAAACGTAAACAGATCGATAACCAATCCACCTTGTCAAATTTTTTTGCTAAGTCTTCAGACGAAGTCGTACAACCTGAATCATCTACAAGCACCGAACAGGTATGAATCATACAGATATTATGCTCTCAAATATATTGTTAACATACTCAATTTTAAGCCCCAGTTTGATACAACTGGTATTAAAGACAATGCTATTCCCGTAAACACGGAGGAAGCCGAAGAAGAATTTGAAGAAGATTCTGATGGCGAAACATTCGAAGAATTAGATGAGGGAACATTCAACGAAATTGACGAATTTGCGTCTTCACTGCCCTCTGATAGTGAAGTCTCCAAATTTCACGATAATCTTCAACAAAGATTGGGAGAGAATAACAAAAACAAAAGTCACCTTCCTGATGAGTATAAAAGAGGAACTTTTTGGACACAAACACGAAGCCCCTCATTTGCTTTGGCAAACAGTGTAGATCCATCAGAGTTGTATCACCCCAGAACATTTATTTGGTTACCCGATCACTTGCATGACAATCTGGTGTGTCCCTCCTGTGGATCTGATATTGAATCTAAAGGATTTAATAAAAAAACTAAAGCAAGAAGAATAATTGATTTAAAAGAGTATGTAATTATATGCCTTGTTGTCTTTGTTCAACGGCCAAAGATTATTAGATATTTATGCGTAACTTTGGAGAACTAATGCACTTTTTATAGCTGCTTCTACATTATGACACGACGTTACAGGTGTAAAAATTCGATCAAGCAGCATCATTTCAATGGGTTTGATTCCGGAATAATCAGACAGCTCCCGTTCCGAATTCAATCTGACTTTCCAGCTCTTTTAACACACAAATCTGGAATTTCAAAAGATTTGGTTAAACTAATGCGTCCATTATTCCAAAACTCTGTAGGTCCCGTGCGACTTTCAAAGATTTTGAGAGAAATGCATGCGGAACACCATGCTGGTCTCGAGTTACAGTATTACGACGCAGCCTGTAATATGAAAAAAAACCCTGGCATAGATTCACTCTTGACGAGGGGTAACGCTGAAAAAATCCAGTTTCCAGAGTTCTCTGAATTCTCTGACAAAAGATTGTATAATGGCTATGTTCCTTCTCCAGGCTATTTGAGCTATATATACACGTCGATAATCGAGAAAATACGGCCGCAATTGGATTGGCATATGATGTCCTTAAATGGTAGCATCCTTAAAGGCGACCATTCATTCAAAGTCACAGGCCATATGGGGAAACTAAAAGGAGAACCAACCTTCACAGCTTTGTATACTTGTTTAAACGAATACGAAGAAATAAGAATGCAGGTTTTGGCTCCTTCTAAGGCACTTTCTCATCTTGCTTCGCCTTTTAATGCCCTTGTAAAATCTTACACTCTTAACGGCTATCAATTACCTTCGCTTTTTTACACGGACAATGTAAACAGTGACCGAGCTTTTTTGGAAGGTGTACTACCAAGCCTGTTAGATAATGTTCGTAAGACCAGTATTCAAAAGCCAGCAAACAATGAAGAAACCTCAACTCCAGAACACAACTCAGACTTACCCGTTTTGACACTTCCGGATACCCTGAATATATCCATATTCTCCGTTCCAGAAGACATTGATAACGCATGTCAAAACATTTTGGATGGCCTAGAAACAAATAATTGTTTATACGTTGGTTTTGACTGTGAATGGATAGCACGAAACCATGGAGATTTTAATTCCAGATCAAGAGGAGCCCAAGCCTCTTTAAATGAAGTATCTCTAATCCAAATTTGCTACAAGGAACAAATTTATCTTTTTCGTACGTTTGAATTCACGGTGGATGACTTTCCTAAAAAATTACAACATCTTTTGGAGTGTGGTGATGTGAAAAAGATTGGAAAAAATGTTTCTGGGGACTTCATACGTTTAAGGAAAGGATATCAGATAAACCCTGAAGGTATGATTGAGCTGGGTACATTTTGCAAGGAAAAAGGAGTCATAGAAAAAAGGTCTTTCTCTTTGGCCAAAATTTGTGCTGTAGTTTTAAAGGCATCATTGCCTAAACCAACTGATATCAGGTGTGGAAACTGGAATGCTGATCAACTTACACAAGATCAAATCAAGTATGCCGCATTGGATGCCTATGTAAGCATGGCTATTTTTGAGAGCTTAATTGATTTTCCTATAGTGCATAAAAAGGTCAGCCCATCAACAGCAAAAAACACGCTTGTTTCGCTGTATACAAATTCATGCAAGGTCTTTCCATGTGCGTTTGGATATTTAGAGGATTTGCCACATGATTTAAGAGTACTTCATCCTGCAATAAAGACATATCTTGAAAAGAATAGAACTGTTGTAGATGAGAGTCTACAAGCTCTGGTCAAAATTGTGCAAGTCAAGATACCGGGTACAATAGTTCCAAATTATGAACTGAATCAACAAAGTATGTCTACGTCTCACCAAGCTATGCCAGTATGTTTGCAAGATTTTGGGTCAACCCCATTTCATGTTTTTGTGGATTGGAATTTGTTACGAACTGCTTCGAAGCTCCAGTTATCAACCTCCAAAAATGCAGCAACTCACTTGATATCCCTGCCCACTCCAGTCAACGAAACTTCTGCAGGCCAATCGTCAGTACCGTCTCGGGTTTTGAAAGATGCATTCCACTTGATGGATATGCTGCCATTATCTCAAAAGCATGGTATGTATAGAGAGTTTTACCAACGTTTTAGAGATGCTTTATTTGTTTACGATCCAGTAGACAAAAAAAATGTCGAAAGGTATTTGGAAACTATCAACACTGATTTTAATGCATACATGGCAAGTCATCCAGAATTTATTCTAAAGCGAGTCAAAAGAAGCATTCCTCCACCAAATCAACTACTACCTGTTGTTAAACTTCTCTTTGATCAGTATGGGCCTTTACCATGTGCCAAGACAGGATTCCCGCTCTTCGATAAGGAATCTATGAGAATATCCAAAAATATTTTAAGATCCATTGAGTTGGGTCATGTTTCTGATCTCATTGATGGCCCGCCATTGTACAGAGAAATCGGTAAAGATAATAATGGCTTAATGAAATATTCATGCTTCAGAGGTACTAGTTCCGTAGAAGGATACCATCAAAACATCATACGGAAATTCTCGTCCATCAACTCTGGTCCTCGTCTTGCCGATTCAGTTCTTGCAGACTTTCGACTATATCATAACATCGAGGTACTTTAATTGATAGATGTAAACCAATTTTTTTAATTTATTTGTGTTTAGGCTGGTGCGAGAAATCGAGAAGGTGTGATTCATAAAAGTCATTATAGTCCATGGATTACCCAATGCATAAATATGATGAGATTGGATGTTGGCCACCGTCCCGTTAAGAATTACTCGTTACATCATATCGAAAAACTGCCCGCCGATTTTGTAGGACAATACGTGGAAACTTTTGGCTTAATAGCACTTGAACATCCGTTTATTGATGCTTACAACATGCAGTCAGGTGAGAGGAATGAGTTATCTCAGCAACGAAGTTCTACCAATGCGATAAAAACCAAGATGCTCGAGATGAGTTTTTTGCCAATCATAAATTTTGGAAAAGAAGGTTATTCGGCTCGCAACTTTTTGTACCGCTACTTAGCAGAAAGACAACATACACTATATGCAGTAGTACCAATTCATACCAAAGAAGAAGTATTATTGTATAAAAAGTTACTGATTGACAAAAAGAAGGAGCTTTTTTTAATAGAGATAGTGCTACTCCAGACTTCGAGATGTTTGCAAAAATTTGGTCTGCATTTGCTGATGGTAAGGAGATTTACTATAAGACGCCAGAGCACATCAAAATTTACTTCAACAAACGAACTGAGGCCAGTGTTTTTAATGACTCAATTGCGCTCAATCAAAACATCTGCCAAAGTATTAGAAGCGTTTTGGGACGACCAGAAAGAATGCCTGAATCTGTAGCTATGTTGAGGCAACCCAGGCCAGTTAACCATTACGGAAACTTGCAAGTCGTTGTATCCGGAAGACTAACTAACCAACTGGTAAAACAGAAAAATCAGGTGCTAGGACCAGCTCCATTGGCTCCTAAATGTTTGCTCGTTTCAACACCGAGTTTATCTCCTCTGCTCTTGCCTCTTGTACCCCCGCCATCCATCAGCCCAACAACCGCAAATCCTGTCACTAAAAAACTAAAAAGATCAAACAGGATTTGCTTTGTTTGTAAAGACTCATCTTCTTGCAGTGGTCGATCAAGATCCAAGTACTGCGTCAATAGATGTGGCATATGCCTAAAAGACAACTGTTCTGGGAGATACAAAATATCAGTTTGTCAGTTTCAATGAAACAATAAATTTAATGCGAAACCCATCATCAAACATTAAGACCTTTGCTTTAAATAATTTTATTGTAATGACTTCTAAAGAGTACAATTCGAACAAATACAGATTTTTTTTTGGGTGCCACAAGGCACCCAAAAAAAAAAGAATTAAATCATTTTTAAAAAATAGTCCCCACCTATGGGTATAAGGCCCAACTGTCAGATATCGCTCCTTTAAAAAGGAGATGCATAAAAAAACAAAGTCACGTTTTCAATGAATTTACTGTGGGGGGTCCTTTTTAAGATTTTTTTTTTTTTTTTTTTTTTTTACTCATTCAAGTTGGGTACATAACAAAAAAAGGAACATGCGTTGTCATAATTGTGGATCAGATAAAACAGAATCCGATGCTTCTTCTGGAACAAGTTACTGTGTAAACTGTGGTACAGTAAGTAATAAAGTTATTTATATATTCTTGCATGCAAGAGGTTGACCATATAAACAGGTACTTGAAGAAAATCAAATCGTATCCGAGGTTTCATTTGGTGAAACCGCTGGTGGTAAAGCTGTTCTCCAAGGTTCTTATGCAGGCGAATCAGGTAAATATCAACGAAAATTGCTGTTTTTTGTTTTCAGTAACCGTAACTATTCTTTCCTTACAGGTCGAATTTCAGGTGGTGGGTTGTTTGGTAGAAGCCGCGGTCGAGAAGGTCAAGAGCAAGCTATCGAAAATGGTACACACAAAAAAACATAATTACAGGAGAATGTATTAAAAAAAAACTAATTGACAAGTATAGGTCGTGTTAGAATTTCCAGTTTAGCCCATGCCGTTCATTTACCAGAACGTTATCGAGATGCAGCTCAACGATATTATAATTTGGCAGTTGTCAATCGATTTACCCGTGGTCGTCGCAGTGACCATGTTGCAGCCGTTTGTTTATATGCTGTCTGTAGAACAGAAAAGAGCTCGCACATGTTGATCGATTTCTCAGATATTCTCCAGGTCAATGTGTTCAAATTAGGTGCCACCTTTTTAAAACTATGCAGAATCTTAAACTTGACCTTGCCTCATGTTGACCCCTCTCTCTATATCTCAAGATTTGCAGTAGCTTTAGATTTCGGTGATTATACCCAACGTGTCGCCCAAGATGCTGTACGTATTGCACAACGTATGGATCGTGATTGGATTACTAGTGGTCGTCGTCCTGCTGGTATCTGTGGTGCTTGTTTACTTATTGCAGCTCGTATGAACGGCTTTCGTAGAACAACGCGTGAAATGATTTATGTGGTTAAAGTTGCTGATATTACCATCCAAAAGAGATTGCACGAATTCAATCAAACAGAATCCGCTCAATTATCAGTACGCGATTTTAGAACAATTTGGCTAGAGAAACGTGCAGATCCGCCTTCCTTTCAAAAGAACCGAAAAGTGCATGAAAACGAGGAAAATTCCAGTGAAAGCCCAGATTTGACTGATTCCAGTACGCCACCGTCAAAAGATGATGTAAAGGTAGAAGAAGACAATGTAACAACATTAGGTAAACGAAAAGCCAGTGGCTGTCTTCATGAATCTACACAAAATCAGCCATCGGTTGATAAAGGAAAAGGAAACATGCATGTCTCCCCATCCAAAAGGCAGCGAAAAGGTAAAGACCGTGCGACAGAGGATACTATAATCGATGGCGAAGAAGCGGATATGGAAATAGACGGAAATGAAAGTGATGGTGAACCCTTGTCCGATGATGAAGTAGATGGTCCATTTATAGGAAATCAAGTTGGGATCACAGCAGCTGATAACTGCGTACCTGACTCAAAAGCCGCTGATTTAAATAAAAAGAAGAGCACCGCACCGACCGAAAAAGATACAGAAGAAGAACTGATTAAGAAGCAAATCGAAGACTCTTTGAACGATGAAATTAGACAACTTGCTGAGGTAGATGCATCTTTAACCGCTGAGGCAACCCTGAAACCCAAAGAAGACGATATGGAATCAACTCAGGTCGGTACACAAGTCACCCATTTGGACCCTACACAACCCTCAGATGAATTCAGCTCTACACTTGTTGACGATGACAATGAAGAACTAGGCTCGACCCTCGTAAATGAAAGTCAGTCCGATTATATACCCATTAAAGATCCGTATTACGAGTCACTTCCCGCTGACGAAAAAGCTGCGTTGACCGCCTTAGCAAAAGCCAAAGTTGCCAAGGAAGTTAATGACCTGCTAAACCCTGAACTTCAAGAAGATGCTAAAGCTATTGCTGATGATATGGAAGCTTGGCTGGGTGATGATTCTGTCAATAAAGCAGCCACTGAAATTGGTAATAAATATTTATGAATATATAGAAAAAGTGTGACACTAACACTTGCTTTTGTAGAAACTCAAAGACATAATATCAATAAACCAGAGGATGAAGAGGAAGAGGAGGAGGAGGAGGAAGAGGATGATGGAAACTTATCCGAGGTAGATGATGAAGAGATCGATGCCATGATTTTAACAGAAAATGAAGTTGCACTGAAAACAAAAATCTGGTATAATGCGAACAAGGAATATTTAGAAGAAATGGCTGTGCGTCGATTAGTAGAGAAAGATAGGGGGGGTCATTCAAGAAGAGGTAGAGGAATAAAAAAGAAGAAGACTACTCAACCCTCCACACCTGCTGAAGCAGCAAAACAACTGTTACTAAGCAAAAAGCTATCGAAAAAAATCAACCAAGCAGTATTTGACGATATGTTTGAATCGGCTGAATCCATTGCTAAAATCAAGCAGAGAGATGCTATTTTAAGAATGGGCAATAATGTCACACTTCCCTTGCCTAGTGCACCGGAATATGAGGTGGTGGAAGAACCTGGAGATATTCCCGATCCTAAAGCAAAGAAAACTGACGATTCGACAGAAGAGACCGCAGATTCTGCTAATGCTGCACCTGTTGTTGAAGAAGATGAAGATGACGAAGACATGGATTCTGATGATATGGCCGATGATGAGCGCTTGATGCGTGATGCTCGTGCTAAATACGCATTTGATGAAGATGACGATGCCCAGGAATACCTCAGTGATGACGGCTATTAAACTAAAATACCTAATTTGATGATGGCAAGACACATAATAATAAAATATGACGCGATTTTTAATTGTCAGTAATTATCATCCATTTTCGTATCAGGCTTAACGATTTTTGTTACAATTGTGCGTGGTGACTGGATCAAAAAAAAATTTAGTGATTGCAAGCCTACATGGAAATTGGTCCACTATCATTTCCTAAAAATTGAAGAGAAGAAAAAATTTATTCAAGTTATGATAAAAAATGTGACAATTGTAGTTTCTTATTAAGTAAAAAGATCATACAAGTGAAGGAGTGGTTATTTCAAATACGGGTATAAGTGACACATTCATTGAATCCCATTTAAGCAGGACGCCGCCTTGTTCGCTATCATAATTCCAATTGATCTTTACTCCAGGCTCGTTCATTAGTGAAATGACCGACCCCTCTTGAACAGGCACGGGTGTTTTGATTAAAATGTCGTCATCGAATGCCATAAAAGAAAATACATAGATAGATTTTCCGTTCAAATTAGCAGTAAAACGTAGATTGTCTTGACTGGATGCAATCCAGTAAGGGGCCGAATCAAAGATACTTGCATTCACAAGATTTAACCATTGTCCAATCTCCAAAAGTCGCTGTGACATGGATTCGGGAATATAGCCTGATGCCTCAGGTCCGATATTTAGAAGATAATTACCTCCTTTAGATACGGCATCTACCAAATCCTTGATCAAATCAAGCGTACTAGCATAATCCTCTGGCTTGGTTTCTCGATTGTAACTATGTAAAAAGCTCTAGTCAATAAAACTTGTGCCGATTATATGGTGTCATTTCAATTTTTTTTTTCATGCTTTTTACCCAAATGAAAATGGATCCATACCACGAGTAGCTTCCCAAAATCTAAATCATGCGTGTCAGTCCGTTAAATACAAAAGAAAGTACCCTCCACTTTTTTAAATCGTACCGTGTTGGCGTATCTGTCACCGCTTTATATTCTATAGTGGTAAAATCAGATGCACTACCATCCCCGCATCTATCATTTACTGAAACTTGACGTCCGTCCTTTAAGGCATTATTGAAATAATCGGACTGCCAGACTGTAGAGTTATTGATTCCTCCAATATCACACCTAAAACAGTGCAATAACGCTAAAATTAATATTTAGATATTTACTAGAAAAAAAATTCCACTGACCATAATATATCGGGATTGTAATTATTTGCTAATTCTTGGAATTGGGGTACTTGAAGCTCATTTACAAAATCTTCAATCAGCCTGCTTCCAGTATAAGAGACAACCTCGTCAGTGTACGGGTTTTTTGGTGGACCTTTCCACCCGAGGGACTCGTCATTATATTTAGGGTGGTACCATTCGGGTAGTGAGACTTATAGAAAATATCAACGCATCAATATGTAGTATGTAAAAATATCAACCTATAGAATATGACTTACAATAAAGTCCACGCTTTAGATGTGGATAAGCTGTTTCTGAAACGCTTAATAGCTCTTGTACAAAATTACGAGAAGGATTTAGTAGGTGCGTACTTGTTCGTTCCGTTACGTTGGAATCAAACAATGCAATTCCATCATGATGCTTTGTTGTAAACACATAGTATTTTGCTCCTGATTTATCGATAAGATCTAGCCAAGCATGTGGATCAAACAGCGTGGGTTTCCATTCCTTTAAGAATTCGTCGTATTCAAATTCTTCTCCGTATGTTTGACGATGATAATCAAAAGCTGCGTCGTCTTTATGATTCATACGCCACCAGTACCACTCTGCATATGCTTTTCCTACAGGTGCCCATGAAGGAACGGAGAATAATCCCCAATGGATGAATATACCAAATTTCGATTGTTTCAACCACGTAGGTGGTCTATGTTTTTGGACAGATCTAAATAAAAAATTTCATATTAATAACACAATGTAAATATTAAATTTTGCAAACATTTTGGTATGATTCGTACGTTGTAGCCGCTTGGTATTGTTCAGGAGATGCATCAAGTATTAAAGGTACAATTCTGTTGTTAGTGATTGGGACTCCGTTTTCTACGTGGATTATAGTCATTGTCACATTAACGTCATTTTTTTGCTCCAAGTTTTGTACAATAATCTGAGTAGTTTGGATATGACCTGGTGCAACAGCTTCAATAAGGCCATTTTTTATGGTCTTTACGTGAGGATGATCTAATTGTATTTTTACATCTTTTATCCAGATCGGGCTCGTATTCTGGATCTTCACCAGTAGAATCTGGTCTGTCTGGCTAACCCATTCATTTGTTGTCTGAACACTTGTAATCATAGTAGTGCTAGTCTGATATGCAGTGACAGAAAACACATGCATTGTTTCGTAACTACCAGCATGAGCTGTTGGTAGCAATAGGTGGTCAGGTACCTTTGTAGGATCGATAAAAACTGGGACACTAAACACCGCGCCCTGTTGTCCGTCTATACTTGTTGGGAACTGGATCGCCTGATAGCGATCCATCTGGTTTACAAAAATGTCTTGCCAATCAGGTAAGCTTAGCGCTGTGGTTGTTTTTGTACCGTCCTTGTATACGACACTAACCTCATCTGTATATGGTCCATGGCTGGCAGATACGAGCATGTAAAGAGCACCCAATTCGGTGAAATTTAATGAAATCTTTTGGCCATCGGCTTTGATATTATCGTAATTTTGCGTTTGTCTTGTATCGATAGCACCTGGAAAAAAAGCACCGCCGTCATCGAAGTTGGCATTATCTCCAAAGGCTTTGTTATCAAAATATTCCGCAATATTGACTTCATATGATAGTAGTTGTTTAACGGCCTCGTCTGATGATGGTAATGGGGTAGAAGTTACAACAGGTTGGAGAACGTTTATTACTAGACATGACAATAAAACTCGTATGTTTGTCCTTTTACTAAAAATCATTTTGATAAGTAAAAGAAAAATCAAGTTGTAGAAAAAGGGGTTAAAAGGAGAAAGACTTTATGGAAAACACTAAGACTCATTATTACGCGTTTTTTTATGAGCTTTTTCTTAAGGGTGAGCTATTATGACATATTATTATGTGAATGACGTAAAGTAATGCATCCAATATCTCATGGTTACAATTCAGCGTCTTTTACAATAGACATATTCTCCCTATTGTTTCCTTCTTTTTTTTTTAATTAATGCTGTTGTGTCTAGGGACGTATCTTGGTAAATGTAATAAATGCACTTCCCCTCATTTAATCCGTTATGTCAAAATTAATTATTCGCAAGAACATAGTTGTCATGAATGACCTCATTTTCAAAATACAAAACCCTATTTAAAAAATCTGTCATGTCAAAATTGTACAACTACCTCCATAGTATACTTATTGCTTCACGTCTACATAGGGACGACATTTCGCTTTTCCAACTCTTTGTGGTTGATAGGATTTACCCGTTAGGTGATACAGGGCGCCTGATACAGTCACGTGTGTGCACGTGAGTATCACGTGATTTATATATTAATTTTGGGAATATATTAATGTGCTAAAATTTTTAGATATCAACAGTCGCTTTGTCGGAGTGGTTAACGAGATAGCCTGCTAAGCTATTGCTCTTTGAGCGCGCAGGTTCGAATCCTGCAGGCGACGCATCTTTTTGCTAATTTTTCCTATTTGTAGTGTCTGTAGCTGGTGTGTTTTGAGTTTGTCCTTTTGTTGAATGAGATTCCCAAAGATTGAAGAGTATCGTGTCCTATTCATCTTTTCTTTTTTTTTGAGTAAATGACGCGATATAATTACACTCATTTGGAAAAAAAATTGTATTATTGTATACAGGCCTCTCTTCGTTTCATATCAGATACGTTTGTGGACAGTATAAAAGAGATCCACCCTATAGAAGATTGAAACATAGTCGTGCATGATGAGTGCTGGCAGTCACATTAACATCATGTGGACAATTTTATTATTATTCTCTCCTCTCTCTTTTGTTGTTAAAAAATGACTGAAGCAAATACAACAACTAAAGCAGACGATAATAAGACAGTATGCTCGTTCCCCTTCTTTTAAAAAAATACTAGCAAATAGAAGTTTAACATACTCTATAGGCTTCCCAAATAGAGTCCGCTCAAGCGATACGACAAAAATATGAAGAGTCGAAGCTGGAACTCCAAAAATTACTGAGTAAAAAGAAGCGAGTGGACCTGAACTTGGTAAGAAAGTTAAAGCAAGTAGTTAGTTTGGGAAATCTAAAAGAGAGATTAGGTTAATCTTGAGAATTCAATATATTTGTTTGAAGGAAGTTATTTGGAGGACACACAACAAAATGGCAATATTATTCGAGGATTTGATGGATATTTATCCAGTCGACAAGACAGAAAAAAACCAAAATTCACAGAATTAGACAGATTATTCTCACTGTCTTCTTCCACATATCAAAAGGCATTAGCTCAAAAAGAAGAGAGAGAACAAGAATCTAGTCAGGATGATCATATTAGTAGCGCTAGTTCAATGCGAAGAGAAAAGAAGCGACGATTAAAATTGTTCAGCAGTGGGGAATTTATGAGGAAAAAAAAGAGATTACCAACTGAAGAATACATCTTATCAGAAGAGGACGAATAAAAAAAAAATTCCCTCCCTTTTTTCCCACTCTTTTTCTCAGTTTTTTTTTTTTTTTTTTTAAGAAACTATATTATCTTATAATGTCTGCTTATTCTGGTAGAGATATTATTCTTTTCATTCTTGCGTTTTTCTTCCCTCCTGCTGCTGTCGGCATCAAGACGGGATGTAGTGTAGATTTACTCATTAACATTTGTCTTTGTGTTCTCGGTGCCATTCCTGGTATTATTCATGGTTTTTATATCGTCCATAAATATAACGAAACACAGGAGGATATAGAAACTGGTGGTCTTCAATATGAAAGAGTTCCTGCTGAAGATCCTTCAAGAGTTACTTATGGCGCCACAAATCCAACTAATTGATAAACTCATACCTTTGGATTAATTGTCCGTCCTTTACCAAATTTATTATCCCTTGTTCATAATTTTATTATTATGGTTACCTAATTTTAAATAAAAAAAAAAAAAAAAAAAAAAAAGTATACAAAAAAAAATAAAGTTTAAGAATCTTGCAGCGCGCTTTTTTTTTGTATACTTTTTAAAAAAAAAAAAAAAGTAAAAAATACAAAAAAGACACGCAATAAACTATTTAATCTCCGCTACGCGAACGCGCTTGAATGATAAAATAAAAAAAAAAAAAAAAGGAAAATACGAAAAAAAAAAAAAAAAAAAAGATTGAAGTGTTTCTATTTTTTTTTTTTTTTTATTATCATTTTCACTCTCCTTTTTTTTTTTTCTCTCTTTTTCAATTTCCACTTTGACAATTTATGCAATGAATTACAATAATATTTATCTCGACAATGATGTATTAAAAGTAAGACAAAAATAAATAAATATTTATTTCAATTTATATTTATTTTTATAAAAGCACGTTGAGTCGCTAAGAACAAGGTTAGGATTTGCCAAATTCAAATTAAGCAATGGCTGGGAAAAGAACAGTCTAGGCGATGTAGAATGCTTTTGGAAGCAGAAACAAAGAGATTCTTTCCAAGGTCTACCCACACCAAGATTTACTCAACAAGATATCATTGATAAAAGATCTTATATACAAGCCTCTGGCGCAAAATATGCCAAGACAAGAAGATATCGATTATTAAATCGATCTTTGTCAAATCCATCACAAAAGCAAGACATGTTAAATTTTATATGTTCCTCAAAATCCATCAAAAAAGCTAGACGCAAAAGCCACCCACCATCCACTCAACACTATGAAGACGAGGATGACGATGGCGACGATGACAACTCGTCAAGTTCATCTATTACATCATCACCAAAGCAACAGCAACCACCACAGCAATACTATTTTCATCATTATAACAAGGAAGTTTGGAATAATAAGCAACCAATTAAGCCAACAAATCATTCCGTTTCTAGTTTTGATGCTTCTTGTGTACCGACAGATTTAAATGGTGAACCTTCTGTAGTAAAGAATTCACTGGATTATTTATCCTATGCCATTGCAATGACCGAAAAGAATGACGCTTGGAAATCAACCTCTTCTCCAACTAATTTGGCTGCTGAGACTATGTTAATGTTTGTAAATAGTAACGAATCTACCGCATAAATCCCACTATATCCCCCCCCCACCCCTTTTTTTTTGTAAAATAAATTGTGTCCATATTACCCTTTCGTTGTGCACGTCCTATTCTTATGCATTATCTGACATCATGTGTCACTTATTTATAGTCCTACCAGTGCTGATCTTTTTACTATGTTCATCTCCACAAATTAAAGCGGTATTTCATTAATTTTGCGTCATCAGCACTTTTCGTTACAAAAAACTTGTAACGGCGATCATCGTGTACCTGTTCCTGGGAAAAAAAAAATTGAAATGAAAAAGAATTGTACCTGTACGACTTGTTACAATAGTTTGTCCTAGCCGCTTTGTGCTGCTTTGATAGACAGCATACGTTCAGTTTATTCGTGAACCTTGAACGTTAATGAGGACTTATCCATGGAAATCGGAGTAACTCTGGGCGCCATATAAATTTTCTACAATGTTTGTAAGTCTATTAAAAGTTTTTCCTTCTCATTAGGTTGTATCAGCTTATTTGTATACTTATGTAAAAGTTAATAGGGTTGCCAAAGAATAATTGAATCTTCTATATTTTAAAACTTTATTTGCCAAATTATAGCAAGGATAGCAATAATGTTAATTTCCATTATTGTTTTATTCAGTTCTCAAAAAGTTGGCTATATAATTGATCCAACAATGAAATTGAACATAGACGCGTACGTATAACTACTAATTTCCCGAAGCTAGTTTTTCTTTATTTTGATGTTTATACTCATGCCCAAATTTAATAAGAAAAAGTATTATACCGAGGGTTTATGAGTCAATAGATGTTTATGAGAATGATGAAATCTTTTAAAAAAAAAAAAAAAAAAAACACATCAACAACATCTCACGAAAATCGGAAAAATGCCAAAAAATGAATGCCTTCTATCAGAATTGAACTGATGACCTTCTGCTTACTAGGCAGACGCTCTGCCAACTGAGCCAAGAAGGCTTATGACGTCAAATTACATATGTTGGATACGGGCTCAAAAATTTTATGGTAAATCACGTGATTTTCACGTTTTTAAAGTAATGCTATTGGTGCGTTGTTTTAAATTCTTTAGAAATGCATATCTTTTTGGTGAGTTTTGCCATTTTTTTTTTTTTTTTTTTTTAGGTTTCTCTAAAATCATGACACAATCCCAGATTACTATTTTTTACGGTACGTACGGAGGTCTTGTATCTGGTGTGTATGCAAGTGAAGAGAGTTGTATAGCTTCTCGAGGGAAGTACTATCCATTTAATAGCTATATGGAAGCACGTATATTTGCTTGTACCGGTATTATTTCAACTGATAATGCAGAAAACGAAGCTGCAGGAAATGACATCTCTGAGAAGAGGGTTCATTTTACAGATACAGACAACATAAAAGATGCAACAAAGAATGCTGGAGAAATAATCGACTCAGATATGGAAGGTAAAGATACCCGTGACAAGATCGCAAAGGATAGTAGTAAGAGGGAAACAGCTTTCGCATTGAGAAGGATTGCCGATAATTTGGAGAAAGGAGACAATGATAAAATCGAACAAGGTAAAAGAAATACGTGATAAATTAAATGTATATCATGCTGATTGAAATCCCCAATAGAAATCAAGATGTTGAATGATAAGCTGAGCCATTTGAAAGTGGAAAGTACATCAAATGGTGACAGAATGTCACGGTTACATAAGATATCTACTGAAATTGAAGATTTACTTTCCCTGATGAGACATGGATTTAATATTGTAGCCGAAAAGTAAACATTTAAATTCAAAATGATTAAACTGGGGATTGCCAAACTATACTATTTTTGTACATGGATGAGTTTGTTTTTTTTTTGCGCAAAGCCATTTTTTCTTCCCTTTCTTGTGCTACATAATATTTAGGTGAACCTTATGGATGTTTAGTACATGTTTCTGAAGCTGCCTAACAGAATTTGTCGGCTATAAAAATTCTTCTAACGTCATATGGGAGTTTGGTCTCACTAACAATCGCTTTATTTATGATACAAGCAATGGTATCCAACTGTAATCAGAGTACAGAAACCCTATGGTTACACCTACGTTTGGCTAATCAATGCAACACAGGGGAAGAAACTACAGAAAAGGAATAATTATTGCTTGTGATTAAGCATTTCGATCTACAAGGATTCCATTCAAATCTCAATAAAATTCAGCGTTCCTTTTTTTCGAAAAAAAATTGATACTTGCAAAGACTAGCTGAAACCGTGAACACGGACCAACATATAATGTATACTCTATTTTTTTTTTTTTTTTTTTTTTTTTTTTTTTTTTTTTTTTACACGGAATATATTTACACGGTGGAACTCCTATTACTCGGTCAATGAATAATCCAATCAAGTAATGAAGGAACCGAAAGCACGTGCATGAAACTTACTACAATGAGAAAGGTCAAAGAACATATTGATTGCTTATAAACTAAAAACCAGCTGATGGGAGACAAGTCTTTTGTTTGGTGGTCCGTTCTTTCTTTTACTGACGACTTCCCCGTTATCTCTAAAACAAACAAAAAAAAAGATTCGTCAACTGACGACTTAGTATTACACAAAGAAGGTAACTTTAAAATTAAGTGAGCACAAGAAATGGATTTTTGTTTTTTTTTTGTTTTTTTTTTTTTTACAAAGAAAGCCTAGCCGTTATCATCTCTTTACGGCTTTATTTTTCAGGTTCTAAAACATATGTCAGAAAAACAAAAAAAGAAACAAGACGAATCAGAACGATAAATGTATTATTCTTATTATTTTTAAAATTTCAATTTAGCAGCCGACTTTTTCGTATTGTAAAAACAAAAGAAATAAAAAAAAAAATAATGGTATTCTATTTATTTATATACTTATTGCAAGTTAGGTTTTGTACACTTACGGTAATAAATTTATGATTATCATTTAAGAAAAAAGGTTTTTTTTTTATCTACTACCAATCAAAGTGAGCTTGATCGGATAAAGATAAATTCGTCCGCTTTATTTCATTGATTACCTTGATACACTTGATTGGCTTCTGATGTTTTTCTACATTATTAAACGACCGATTTCGTTACATCAAATTGAGTCACTCTCAGGTTAAAACGAGATTGTAAGAGTCATAAATTTTTTTGATGTGCCTGTTTTTTTACGTATACTTCTTGTTTGCAATAGTAAAGCAATAAAACAACAATAAAAACACGGGTAACACAAGAAAGGTCTCGATCGAAAGCTGTCCTAATTGTGTATGTCTCAGAATATTATGTGAGTATGTGCGTGAGGTCACCTTGTTTTGGTGGAGTTGTAAAAAAAAAAAAAAAAAACTATAAAGTCTATTAAGCCATGGATAGACATTTTTCTTTTCCCTTTTTCTACTCTTCTTCTCCAGATATTATAGAATCTAATCAACTCCCCCACCCCCCCTCCAGAAAAAAAACAAGTTTTTTTTTCTCCTCTATTGAATGATGGAAGACGACGATTATATGTTACAATACGGTTCTAATGATAATGTATTTGAAAAGGGACCCTTTTCTGATATATTGCAGCAAGAACAACAGTTTCATCAAGTGTTGCCTTCTCCTACTTCTACTGGTCGAAACTTTAGTAACTTCCCTTCCCCTACTCTTTCTAATGATGACAACGATCTTAGCTTCCTTCAAAACATTTCTGCTGCTGGTGGTGGATTTCATATACCCCAACAAGATGGTTTCGATCAATTTGTTCAATTTGAAGGCGAAGAAGACGAAGAAGAAGAAGAAGATGAAGAAGAGGAGGAGGAAGAAGAAGATGAGAAAGTCAAGTCAAAAAAAAAGGTCGAACCAAAAAAGAATACTAAATCAAATCGCTCGCCACGTCAACTTGAATGCTTTAATTGTCATGTTACAAAAACTCCTTTATGGCGCCGAACTCCTGATCGTGCTCATTCATTATGTAATGCATGTGGTTTATATTACAAACAATATAACACACACCGTCCTCTTCATATTCGCCAAAAGCATCAAACAAACCAAAATAAACAAGCTGCCGTGGTATCTCCCTCTCCTCCACCTCTCGCTTCACCCGTAGCGCAACAAGTCTCGCCTGAAATTCAAGAAACTACTTTTGACCTTAATTTCAATCAAGAACAACAACAGCCACAACAACAGCAACAACAACAGCAACAACAACAGCCACAACAACAACAACAACAACAGCAGCAGCAACAACAGCAACAACAGCAACAACAGCAACAGCCACAACAGCAACAACAGCATTGTCAGAATTGTTTCCAAACGGAAACTCGTATTTGGCACTTAAACGATGCTGGACAAAACATCTGCAATGACTGTCACTTATACGCCAACTTGCAGCAACTAGCTCAATCACCCAAGGGTCAAAAAAGAAAATCGTCATTTGAACCAGTTGATAATGTGAAACGGTTATATTCCAATCAACAATTTCCTTCTATTGTTATGCCAAGCGAGACCTTGCCGACACCTATTACAACTCCACCACACGAGGAGCAACAACAGCAGAATAATGATGACACAAGATTTAAATCGCTAATTGGTCGTATGTCTCCACAACAAATGGAAGGCTTTCTCAACATGCTGGAAAGAAGATGTGCTATTCTTCGCTCAATCATTTACACTGATAATAACACTATGATTTCGTAATCATAACTCTCACCCCCACCCACCCAAATTTATACATATCGTACCTGTACAAAATACCCCCCAACACATTTTTTTTTTCTTTTTCTATCTCTCTCGCTCTCCCCTCCCCTTTCAATATATATTATTACATGTTGACATGCAAAAACATATAAATAAAAATAAAAAAATATGCTATACTTTATTTCCCCAATCCTTTTTTTTTTTTGTTTATATAAATAAATATTGTATTCTAAAATATTGTTCCCACGGGTTAAGAAGCCACTTGAATTTTTTTTTTTTAAAATGCAGTTAGCGCGACAAAGTATTCACGTGAGGTAGTACACACAATCTTTTTTTGCCACCCGTAGAGCTTCTTTTCCGTACATAACAGCCTATTTATATAGAACTCTTTTTTTACGTAATTAAAATACATCACTGAATATGGCTAAAGAAAAAGTTATTCACAAATACACTCTTTGGTTTGCATCCGATGATGTTTTATTCGAACTTTTAAACTCTATACTGGTGTGGTATTTAGCTAAAAAAATTTGATTAGTAAGTTGAGTGAAAAAAAAAAACAAGAGCACATGAAAGACTATAGTACACCTTTTCTATATGTTCTTTCCGGCGATAAAAATCAAATGCTAGCCATATACATATCCGCGATGTTACGAAAATGCATGCAATACTACAAACAAATAAGTAGTCTGCAACCACCCCTTGTCACTCTCCCCCATTCGATGTTATCCAGAAGTATACAACACAACATTCAGATACATGGCAGAAAACTTTTTTTTTATGGACCGAGATAAAATATTGCTTTTTTTTTTTTTTTAATTTAATCAAAAAAGTGGGTTTTTATTTTTTCAAATGCTATTTTGATAGGTTTTTTTTTAATCGTGACTTTAAGAAGGAATTAGTATGACCCTTGTTGTATTTGCTAGCTTATTGGCTTAGTCAAACTCCATCCCCCTTACAACATTGAATGGGAAATGCATCAAAAATACAGCTATTTTGGGCTTTGTAAGTTCCAATAGGCGGTGTCAACATAATATTTGTAGAAAATATGCGATAATAATAATAATAATAATAAAAAAAAGTGAGACATCTTTAGGATCATTTAATATCGCATAAGTAAGTTACAGACGCCATTTCTACACACATTTCCAATTCGTCTAAAAGTTTTAAGGATTACCACTTTTAAACCTTACACGTTATGTGCCTGACTCTATTTAAAAAATTCTGAAAATACCGTCGATAAATGGTATTATAAGCCCTTTTGTAGATATATCTGGTGTAGCGCAATCTATCAGTGTTCTATTATTCCAATGAAAAGATGGTATACTTCTGTTGCAAACAATTTTTCAAACCTTCAAAAAATTACACAATTGAGCTTGGTTTATAAGACACACACACACAAAAAAAAAAGATGAAGCGGCTAAAAAATCAAGCTATTTTAGCTTGCATTTGAGTTGAAGTTAATCATTAAGTTTTTTTAATATATTGTATTCAAACGTTAAAAAACCACCGATCCAGTGGTGTTCTTTACATCAAACTTTTAGTATAATGTCCTATTTAAGAAAAAAAGAAAAAAAGGAATAGAAATCAATAAGGAAAATTTTAGGCGAGATTCAATAAAGACGTAATCATTAATAATAAGAATCAGAAGAACAGATATGCGTGCTTATATCTAAACACTTCTACACACAACATGTTCATGCATTATAAAAAGCAAATTGAAATCATCAACGTCAACTCAAATGCATCGCCCCTCAAGTACAAACTTGACTCGTGGATTTGTAAAGAACAATTGAGGGGGGTTTATACCAATTAAAACCCACTGCCATAAGAGACAGTGATCAACTAGAATACTCTATACCAAGCTATATTTTAACGAAGGGTTGAAGGGGGGTGGACTCTCAAATGTTGTACTGCCAAGTAAAATAGGATATCAAATTCCATCGTCCCTCGGAAAGCATGAATTTTTTTTTCTTCTTACGGACTAATCCAGCAAAAGTAGGTAGTGTGGATGTGGGCATACAGAGCATATAATCTCCAGCGTTTCGGGAATAGAAAAACTCAAATGTTTTTTAAAGTGGTACCAGCAAAGTTACACATTGCAACTTCCACACTGGCCCTGGTGTCTCGAGCACATTTTCATGTACATCGTGTTACACTGCATCTAGCGCTGTATCAAACCACTTCAGTCTTTTATACAGGCTTCGATTATCGTCCAAAGTAATACATATTTATAAAACACGAGGTCTTTTATGGACTAGTAATTTTTCTAAACTTTAATACCATGAACAGCAAAGATGACAGTAGATAAGACAGGTCGTGCTGGTTTTATTAAGTAAAAAAAAAAAAGTCATCCGACATGTCTTGATTTAGAGTGATGCGGTAGATGTTGCAAGACCGGTTCTTGACTGCACATCTCACGCTTTTCTTTATAGAAATGGAAAATGCATTCTAATGCAGATATCCCAGATTAAAAAAAAAAAAAAAAAGGATAAATGATTTACATACAGAAAAGAAAGATAGAGGGATAAAAGGGATATTTACATTCATGATGAAATCAATTGAATGCGCCATAAATCATCGGACCCTATTAAGGGCCATAAGAATAGTAATAATAATAATAATGGGATTTTTTCTGCTTTAAATTGCATAATGATAGAATGCATGAAAAGAACAATTACAATCACATCCTAAGCGTAAGCCCTCATACTCAAGCAGATCTAGGAAGCAAGAGAAAATTCCGATAGAATCGAAAACATGATGTTTCTAAAATAAGTCATCTCAGCATCATTGGAATATTTTTCCCCCCTTGATGATCAATGAAGGCTTCCCCATGCAAAATGGAGGTCTTTTAAAATCTTTCGAATTATTGACAAAGCAGTATCTCATTAAGGATTTTCTGTAATGAAGGAAAGCTCGTGAGATGCTTACAAGCAGATGGCTTGCATCAGAGCAGCTTGATAAAGCAGAAGAATCCCCCCTGATTCACTCAGGGTTGCCGATAGATTACTCGATTAAAGCACACTAATAAAAAATGATGTAAACGCACAACAGGCAGGAGTTATGGCTTTCATTAGTAGTAAATAGTAAACATGAATAGTAAACATGTGATTGACTTAAAGATAGCTATACCAAAGTCAGTTGGTATATTTTTAGGTGTAGCTGCTAACAAAGATACAATCTAAAAGGATAAGGCAGGCTGTCAATTCATTTGAGGTCGATAATTGTTTAGATTTCAATTATTGGACCAATCCTGTTTTTCTCTTTCGTTTCACAGCCAGCTATGAGCCTCGGTAGTTGATCTCAAGATTAATTGCAGGTGCTGGGAAAGGGGAGACGGGAGGATGGGGACCTCGATCATTTATCCTTTGTCAGAAAGTCGTTTTTTTTTTTCACAGCTTATTTAGTCATATATTACGTAATAAACTCAACTGTACAACATTACGAGCAAAAAACTTCAATTTAAAAAAATAAAATTAGTTAAGTCCTTACAAATCCAAACCTTTTTGTGCAGGTTCAAAAAAAAAAAAAAAGCATGTACTTCACATTCATTATTTTCTAATTTTCCATTGGATCTGAGCGTAAAGCCAAACAATTGGAACACAGAAACTAACCCGTTCCTTTGAATTGAACGTTTATTGGTGATATGAGATGGGACGGTACCGCTGAACTCGATCTTCTATGGAGTGAGGCGTGGTGCTCAATGATACCAGGATATCTCTTTTTTTTTTTAAAAAATCTTTCTTCCCTAATTAAAATGAAGTATCACGCAATATAAGCATACATTCTATAGTGAGACAGATTTAAATGTTTGTTAGGCCAATTAAACATGTTTTGTTTCAAAATCATAGGTGTAAACGAACCGATTTTCTAATTGGGCAGACGGACAATAGATCCATGTCCTGTAATAATTAGAAGGCTGGTTATCATGACACCCGATCTTGGTTGTCTCCCCCCATCAACTGATAAAAAAAAAAAAAGAATAAAAAGAAATTCATTTTTTTTTTACAACCCCGTAAACGATGAGTTGGCGCAATCCCCATGTAATAGTATTGGGGGGAACCTATTATATGTATGTAAATAAATGTAATAAATTACAGTGATTTCCCTCAGTTAGACAGCCTTGGTTGGGTCACAAGTTTAATGTCCCAATTGGACATTGTTTGAGCTTTATTTGGGCAATTTTCTTGAGCTTTTTTCGAATACCCTTCTTGTACACACACGTGTAATAGGGTGATACACCCCTTTTTGAAGTGACTTCGTTAAGGATTTCTCATACAGTCTTTTCCCCGATCTCACTTTGTCTTTATCTGCTATTTGAAAACTGCGTGCATTCGGGTGAAAGAGGGCGAAACATGACCATTCTTCCGTCATCAGATTCTATCGTTCATCAGACTTTATAAATGTCTGTATGACAACATACATCAGGTTGTCACTAGTGTAATGTCCTAACATAAAGCTTCCCAGTGAACATCATAACGTCTGTATATCATCTATACTTTCGACGTATTAGACGATACAATATCATAAGCGGTAAAGTCTACACATGAACGTCCAGATTTTACCTCACTATGCACACACTACATACTTTTATTTCTCACTTATTCACGAGACATGATGGTTGATATTACAGCTTTATTCATGGGTATTTTCCAGATGTGCTTCTAGCTTATTAAAGTCTACTTGGCTTATTGTAGGCTGCGTGTCAATTAATAAATTTTTTTTTCCCACTTGTTACAATAACAGAAACACGTTGTTATAGACTTTACTCAGAAACAAACGGGTTATGTAAGATTAATAAATAGATCTCCATGATTTCCCGTAATTGCCTCATCAAGTAAGCGATCAGAGGATTTAGAGCGGTTTACCAAATACGTTATTGTACGGACGAACAAGAGTGAGGCTAATCGTTTTTTTATGTAAGAATATTATCCCTGTCCTGATCAAAGAAGACATGCTAATGGGGAAACTCAATCTGAGAAACACAGGAAAAATCACCCTGCTAAAAAAAAAAAAGGGTAAAATCGTAAATTAAACTCCAAAGTTACCGCTTAATTGGTATTTCAATACAGGAAATTTCCTTTTAATAATCAAAACCAATAACATTTCTACAGTAAAAAATGTGCCTACAATTCAGTTTTGATTCGTTCGATAAATAATGGCCCACAGAAAAGAGTAAATAAAGAAGTAATTTCCAAAGTAAAGCTTAATGGCCAATTGGAAAACTCATGACCAAAATAAGGTGGAAAAAAAAAAAGTAGCACTGTACGAATGAGAACAAGCGGAAGTCAAAACTTTTTTTTTTTAAAAAAAAAAAACCTGTTCTTTGTTTCTGCAACAATCAACAATGAACAAGATTTTTTTAGCTTGCAAGCAATTAAAGTACATGCCTGTTTGATTATTGTAATTGCAATTAAATCAATCCTTCATTGTGTTTGCATGAAAAGACCTTTTTGCAGCTTGTACACCATTCGGGCATTTTTTTTTTTGTGTGTGTGTTTCAGATTGTTAGAAAATCACAAAGGACCTCCCCTTATTTACAATTAATAAGAAACTCTTGGGCAATGTTGTCAAGATATATAGCGCATTTGGGTGTTAATCCAATTAATAACTAAACATGTATGAAACAATAATTTAATTACTCTCTAAACAAAAAAATTTAAGGCAATAATTAATATGAAACTCTTCTACAGAATTCTTTTAAGGGAAATTAAAAGAATCTTTTTACCTTCCTACCAACCCTATTTGTTCTTCCCTTAAAACCTTAATGAATCAAAAAAGGATTTTTTAAAGTAGCGCCTGTACCCTAATTGAAACTATTTAAAAACTGGGGGGAAAAAAATAAAATGTACTGAAATAGAGTGTCAAGTTACATGCATTCTAGTAGTGATAGACTTTATCTGTGCGTAAATGATGGGGAGGGGAGGGTCTTTCAATCTGTTTTCATTGTTTTTTTTTTCTTTCTTTCTTTTAATCCCGATAATTTTAAATTAGCGGGCTGGGTAATCTAATTGGTCTAAAAAAAGATCTGCAAAACCCTCTTATTTTTTTTACCGAAAAAGAATACTCATCACTGTGTGAAATGACGATAAGATGGACAAAATCTGTTTAGCGGTATATCTAAGGTTAGCATACATTCCCGGGAAATAAAAAATAAAGGTTGTACTCACTTTTTTTGTTTACAGAAAATAATAAATATTCACATTTAGAAATTCATTTTTTTTGTTTACGAGGGGGGGAGACACTTTTTATTTATATTAAAAAAAAAAACACGGTTACTCTTATTTAAATTACCATTTCAACTTTTTTGTGTCTTTAAACCCAAAATTGGGTTTTAGGAGGACGGCTTATTATTCTCTATCAGACGTATCATTAAGACTGGAACTCTTTTCGTGACAAACGTGTAGATATTTTGGAGTATAAATACCTTTACAGCGATTAAAAGAAAGTCAAACTGACACAAAAGAGAGCATGATACACACTGAGTTAAACTCTTTGTAAAATTGACAACATGAATAGGGAGAGAGTACCCCCAGTTTGAAAAAGTCCAACAGCCTCCCGCTTTATTAAAAATGGCAAGCGTGTGAAGAAAACTTTATGGGGGGGGGGAGAAAGGCGAACGCGGGACGGTTTAACAAAAACTGATGGGTATATGGAAGGGAAAATTGTACGACTTATGTATCGGATAGTATAAAGAAAATCCGTCATCGTGTGTGCATATAATATTGTTGTTAAGACCCAAGCTCCCGATCTGAGCCTTATTATAATAATCTGAGTTTGCCATTAATTTAACTACATTTAATATATACTTTATTCCCCTTTCAATAGACCTTGCTTAATACCCTTTTCCAAACAGATTTATTTTCGTGAAATTAGCTTTTTTTTTTTTTTTTTTTTTTTTTTGGAGTCAAGCGTTGAGATATGTTATGACAGCAAAAAAAAAAAAAAGTGCTTCAATAAACAGTGAAACGTGGCTCGGAGTCACAAAGTGACCCTTTTCTGGGGTCCGTCAATGAGATGCGACCTGGGAAACTTTTTTTTTTTTTTCCCCGATAGATCTTAATCAGATTTCCCTTTTGTTAACAGATCGAGTTGTCTTTTGTCTGATGTGAACTTTTTTTAATGCAAATGATGCGTCATGTACAGAGATGACAGACAGGGGGGGGGGAGGGGAGAGAGAGGTAAAGAGAGAAAGATGAATAAGGGGAGAGGCAAATCATGCGTATTTGTACTCCGATTACTTTACATTAATTGAAAAAAAAAAAGCTATTACTTTTTTGAGGGGAAAGGGCAAAAAAAAAAGATGTTGAAGAAAGGTAACACAATTTAATTTCGAAATTGGAGAGATACTAATGTAATCCCCCCCCTATGTAAAAGGGGGAAAAGAGGATCGTCTCATAGAAAGTATTTAAACTAACTGACAGAGAGATAAACAAAAAGATAACAAAACGGCCCAGGCCGAATAGAAAGTTCAGGGCAAAAAAGTAAATGACTCTTTTTGTAATAAACCTTATCCATTGGAGAGAGATTGTAGGGCGGAACAAATAATTTTTATTTTTTCCGCTCCAACCCAAATAAATAATCATTTTTAGGTCAGTAACAGAATCATACAAAAAGAGAGTGGGAGATCCCCCTTGTATACAAAAAGGATTAAATATATACCGGATACGTCATTTTAAACGGATTTCCTCATAACGGCTCTCCAAAGAAGCTCTTAAATCAAATCCAATTAGGGGCGGTATCCCATCTTTTAAAGATAGCTGACTGGTATAATATAGAGTATATAGGGGTGGATTGCATCATTTTATTTTTTTTGTCAAACATGGCACCATACCCTCTCTAGATCGTTTAATTCTTTTCCCGTTTATTTTAAAGACGATGAAACAATAAACTCTTATTGTTGCATGTGCTGTACCTTTTTTTTTTTTATTATTATTATAATCCAAATGCCGTGTAACCTGAGCAATAAACAAGCAAAAAAAAAATTCCTTATATAATTATTAATTGATTCTTAAAAGTACAATAATAAAAAAAGACCGTTTTCCGTCCTACTTCACATGCCGTTGTTGTTTATTGTTCTCCAAAATGGAAGTGAACACGATGTGAGAGTTATTTCATACAGACGTAATGAAGGGGGATCCGGAAGGAACATTTGGATGTTTACGGACCCACGGTGTTTTAAAAAACTAAAAAAAAGTCATGCTTTTTCCCTTATTCCAACTATCCATATTTGGATAAAAAAGATAGGATTATGGGGGGGGGGGATCTAAAGTTTCAAAAAATTATAAACAAAGTGGAGGGGAGGATATCATGAGTCTTCCATGTTGTTTTGAAATAGTAATACACAAACTGGATCAACATTTTTACTCGGTGTGATGGTTACACAGTTAACAATGAACCCCAGCTCTCTTGCACCATGTGATTGATAAGTGCCATTTATAGTCTCCAAGGAAAATGAGCTTTCTTCTTGGAAGGTGGGCGTCTCATTTCTGGAAAAAGACTTGTAAATGATGTTGTAGTAACATCATTTAGGTCATAAAAATAACAAATCGTCATTTCTATCATGAGAGAGAAAAAGAAGATAACTTCTATACGGGCTAAGCTGTAAACAACAATAAAACTAAAAGTAGACTAAAAAAAAAAAAAAATACCTCATACACAAATGACAACATTTTTTTTTTCCAAAAATAATGGAACCACGTTCCCCCAGTTACCCAACTCTTACTATTTATTAGTCTTCTTTTTTTAATTTGTTCCCGTTCATCCTCCCGTTCCTCCCCCCCCCCCTCACCCATGTCATGTCTTCATATGCTTTTTGTTGTTTATTTTAAATGGTTAAATGAGTTAAGCTTTTTATTGTTGTTTCTTTGTTTTTGACACATGGACAATAAACACGCACCGTCCTTCCCTCTCCCCCCATTCCAAATAGAGGGAAACCAATCAAAAGCGTTAAATCACATGACATCACGTGTATATCACGTGATTTTTATAATATGTCTATCAGATTAAAATAATGTAACAATTTTTAGTACATAACAAAGGTTTCGTGATGTAATTGGTTAGCATGTAAGACTCTGAATCTTGCCATCCGAGTTCGAGTCTCGGCGAGACCTCATTTTTTTGCAAATTTTTTGCACCTGAAATAAGGTGCGAAATCGGAGTTTGAATAAAAAATCAAAAAATAATATTTCCAAATATGTGCCTGTGAAAAAAAAAACAAGGTTGAAGCACAAAAAATTGTAAGCCAATTTTTTTTTTTTTTTCTGCTGTTTACCCCCGACCACAAAAAAAAAAAAGAGGGGAGGACAAGATATTGTAAGCCAATCAATGCATATTGAGCTCGAGAGTGATAGGGGATTGCATAAATAGATAAAATGTAAGATTATGTACAACGCCAATTGACGGGTTTTCAATGAAGAGAGGGAAAGGCGGGAAATACGGGTGGGGTAGAGAGCTTTGGTTCAGTCTATTTGTCACCTTGGGAGGGGGGGGGGGAGGCTTATGTTTGTATGTTGTTATTTACGTAACGGAAAGGTGTGTGTAAGCATGTGTGTGCGTGGGGGGAGGGGGAAGGTCAAAAGATGACAAATGTTTGTTAAAACTGAGAAGGTTGTTACGCAAGGGATTTATTATGATCGACGGGTAGATGCACGAGCAAAATATATATATATATATATATATAAATTGTTATCTACTAGTTTAATAGTCCCCGTGAGTCCCCAATCAGTTACAAGTGAGAAAAGATTTTATCATCTGAGGGATGATGGTGGATGTGGGTGTGTGTGTGGGGGGAAGGTCGGGTTGAAAGATATATACTAAAATAAATTACGGGAAAAAGCTTAACTTTATAGTGATTTCATTTATTATAATTGCTGGTCTAGTTGATGATGATGATGAGTAAAAGGGGTTATTATGTATGCCTTCTTTTCCCGCCCTCTTACTTCTTTGCGAAAAAAAAAAAAGATATAATTGAAGAGCCGTCAAAGAGAGAGAGAGGTACGATCTTACGGTTATATTTCATGCAAAGAAGGATCAAACATCACTGTACATGTTTCACAATAGGTCTAGATTAAAATCCATGATATTATATACAAATGACGAAATAGGGCCCACGGTTGGGATGGTAACTCTAATTGAAGACAGCTTCTTTATTCTGGGATGCGTCACTCACGAAAAGAAATAAAAAGAGTTAAAAGAGTGACAGAAAGAGGACAACAGATCACGAGGCTACATGGTAACCATTTTTGATCTCTCTCTCTCTCTCTCTCTCTTTTTGTGATCCGAAAAAAAAAGCTAAACATGTGTTCGGGAGATATAAATCTGATTTGCTAGGACATTTTATTATTATTTATTATTATTGAAATCAAGATTAACCGGAAAGCGGTAGAATGAACGACCGTTCATGTGCTACCACGACTGTCCCTTCATCAAAAAAAATTTTTCATTTATGATCCCGGGAGTTGCTCAGCAGTAAGGAACGGAAGAAAGTTTTTTTTTTTTTTTTTTCTTCATTCGCCTCTCTCCTCCCCCCCATCCCCTTTCTCGTGCAAAAAAATCTTGTGTACCTTTTTTACTTTACATCAAAATAAATAAATAAAAATAAAATATAGACTTTTTTTTTGTTTTCGGTGACCGGTGTTTTAAAAAAAAAAAAACCCAAAAAAGGACAGTATCACTCCCCACAAAAATCATGCAACTTGATTCGTTTGTTTCTTTTTTTGCCCATGAAACAAAGATTGTTTAGCGCACCTGAGATTACATCATCCACTCAGAGAAAAGATGTACTTAAATTAGTATGAAACTTTTTTTTTTTTTTGTGTGGTTACCAATGAATTGTATATCCAATGAAAAAAAAGATCTAGACAATTAAGAGTAGTAACAAATAAAAAACAATGACGCACGATTACTGTTGAAGACAAAACGAATAGAAAAATCCCTCAAGTATAGATGTAATAAAAAAGACTTTTTTTTTTTTTTCCCGTTATTGTATCGCCGATGATAATAAAAAAAAAAAAACGTGGTCGGGTACTTGACCGAGGTAACAAGAGATTAGCTCAAGAGATAAACAGAGAGAGAGAGTGAGTGAGTGAGTTAGAGAGTGACGCGTGTGAGAAAGTGAGAAGGAAATAATAAAAAAAAAAAAAAAGGATTTTCTGATAACATTGAATTTATTCTCGAGGGTAAAAAATAGAACACTTTATCTATGTGCAGCAATACATTATAATTGCAGTATTAGGACTTTCTTATATTTCTTTTTTTAACTCCTTGAAATAATAATGAATTTATTTTATTTGATCTTTACAAAAAAAAAAAAAAAAAGAGAGACCGGCTGACCCGTCCGTTCACCGACCCGAGCATGAGACCGATATCTTCCATTGTTGCTTTGGCAATGGTTGAACCTTTCCCCTAATCCCTACTATATTTTGAGAGGATAAAATAATAAACCGTCCCTTTTTTGGGAGATCCCCCCCCCCAAATAAATAAAAAAGGGGGATGATGTGGCAAGGAGTGTGTAGAAAAAAAAGAAGGGTCCCCTTACAAGCAAAAAACCATAAAAAATGGAATGTACACTTGGTAAATCAGGGGTGAGAGCTCTCTCTTTGTGTGTGTATGTCTTTTTTTTTTTCTTTTACAAAAGTGTAGATGCTTCACGAGTCATTTGAGGATTGCGGCACATGTTTTTTTTTTGAGACTCATCAGATCGACCTTGTCTTTAAAAAGAGAAGAGTGACGTCAAAAAAGAAGTGTGACGGGGGATACGGGAAAGACGACAATGTTGGCGGGCAAAAGCGGGGGATTAAAAAAAAAAAAAAAAGAGAAAATGGATGGTGATTTGTAGTGTGTGTAATCCATTGGGTCGAGTGGTTTATCATTGGTACAGGCGGACCAGAAAAAAAGAAAAGAGCTAACTGCACCATGTAGCGGTGGTATTGTAAATCCCCATATGGAGAACAAGGGGTTGGGGGGGGGGGAGTGAGAAAAAAGGGGACAGAATCTATTCCAAAAAAAGAAAGTTAGATTACTTCTTTTTAGGTGATAAACCCCCCCCTGCCCGTGCTTTTTTTTCAATATAAATATCAAGATTGATTTTCATTTTTCTTATCTTTTTTTCTTTTTTTGTTTCGTTTTGACCACCCCCTCCACACCATTCATTCTCTTTTTTTTTTTATATCTTTTTTTTTATAATATAACCCCGTAAATCCAAAACAACTCTTATAGAAATAACAACTTTTCTCTTTTTGGATCAAATAACAACTCTTTTTTTTCCCCCTTTTCTCTCTTTCTCTTTCTCTATTATTCAAAAAAATGACTGAGAAGACCGAAACTTACGAGGTCGTTTCCGAACAACCCGTCGCTCACAAGGCCAACATTTCTGGAAATCTTACATCTTTAACTGTCGAAGAACTCTATGACAAGGACAAGTATGATTTATCCACCATGGAACCTGGAGATATCTTTGAACTCTTACAGTAAGTATCCTTTTTTTTATTTTTTTTTTATTTTTTATTCCCCTCCTTTTTTGTTACCCTTTAAATTGCTCCCTATATGTCACCCCTTGATCAGTTTCACAAAAAATTTGATGGAGTTCTTTTTCCAAAGGGGATTCTTTTTTTTTTATGGGGGGAGGGGAAACTTCTATTTTTAGAAACAAAAAAAAATTTTATATATCATTTACTAAAGTCACAAAATTTTTAACCCTGTAGAACCTCTTCCAACGGTTTAACATCCGATGAAGCTGCCCGCCGTGTTGAGAAATTCGGTATGAACAAGCTCGAAGTCAAGGATATCAACCCTCTCTTGCAATTCTTGGGTTTCATGTGGAATCCCCTTTCTTGGGTCATGGAAGCTGCTGCCCTTGTTTCTATCGCCTTATCTAACGGTGATGGTAGACCACCAGATTATCCTGATTTCATTGGTATTGTTCTCCTTTTGATTGCTAATGCTACCATTGGTTTCCTTGAAGAACGTCAAGCCGGTAACGCCGTCAAGGCTTTAATGGCCTCTTTGGCTCCTGAATGTAAGGTCAAGCGTGGTGGTGAATGGAAGACTTTGGAAGCTGCTGAATTAGTCCCTGGTGATATCATCAGTATTAAACTTGGTGATGTTGTCCCCGCTGATGGTCGTCTTATTGCTGCTCATGGTGAGGTCTCCATTGATCAAGCCGCTCTTACTGGTGAATCTTTACCTACTTCCAAGGAAGCCGGTGATGAAGTCTTTTCCGGTTCTACTGTCAAGCAAGGTGAAGCTGAAGCTATCGTTATCGGTACTGGTACCAACACTTTCTTTGGTCGTGCTGCTAAGCTTGTTGGTGATGCTGGTGATGATGTTGGTCATTTACAAACTATTTTGGCCAAGATTGGTAACTTCTGTCTCTGTACTATCTCTCTCTTTGTTCTTATCGAAATCCTCGTCATGTACCCCAAGTTCCACTACAAGTACAGAACTGGTATTGATAACATTCTTGTCTTGCTCATTGGTGGTATTCCCATTGCTATGCCTACCGTCTTGTCTGTTACTCTTGCCATCGGTGCCAAGCAATTGGCTGAACATAAGGCCATTGTTACCCGTATTACTGCTATTGAAGAAATGGCTGCCGTTACCATCTTATGTTCCGATAAGACCGGTACTCTTACCTTGAACAAGTTGATTGTTGATAAGCCCACCATCAAGGGTTACTCCGAATACTCTGGTGATGATATCATTCAATTGTCTGCCTATGCTTGTCGTCAAGAAAACCAAGATGCTATCGATTTCTGTATTGTCAACTCTTTGCCCGATCCCAAGCTCTCTCGTGATGGTATTGAGGAATTAGAATTCAAGCCTTTCAACCCTGTCGTCAAGCGTACCGAAATTACCTACAGACGTAAGTCTGATGGTAAGGTCATCCGTGTTACCAAGGGTATGTCTCACACCATTTTGGATCTCTGTACTCGTGAAAAGACTGAAGAGCAAATCAAGGCTCTTAACGATGATGTTGATGAATTCGCTCGTCGTGGTCTTCGTGCTCTTGCTGTTGCTATTGATGAAGTTCCCTCTGGTACTGTTGATGGTGAAGGTGTTGGTTTCAAGTTGATTGGTCTCTTGCCTATTTATGATCCCCCTAGATCTGATACCAAGGAAACTATTGATCGTGCTATTGCTCTTGGTATCTCTGTCAAGATGATTACTGGTGATCAATTGGCTATTGGTAAGGAAACTGGTCGTCGTCTCGGTATGGGTGATAACATGTACTTGTCCAAGACTCTTAAGGATGGTCCTCCTCCTGGATCTGGTTACTCTGATGTCAATGAAATGGTCTTGCAATGTGATGGTTTCGCTGGTGTCTACCCCGAACACAAGTATGAAATTGTCGAACGTCTCCAAGCTATGGGTCACATGACTGCTATGACTGGTGATGGTGTTAACGATGCTCCTGCTCTTTCCAAGGCTAACGTCGGTATTGCTGTTGCTGATGCCACTGATGCTGCTCGTTCTGCTGCCGATATTGTCTTGACTGAACCCGGTCTTTCTGTTATTATTGAAGCCATTATTGGTTCTCGTCAAATTTTCCAACGTATGCGTAATTATTCCATCTATACCTGTTCCGTCACCATTCGTGTCGTTGTTGGTTTTGCCATCTTGTGTTTCGCCTTCGAATATAACTTCCCTCCTTTCATGATTTTGATTCTTGCCATTTTGAACGATGGTACTATCATGACCATTTCCACTGATCGTGTCAAGCCTTCTCCTTATCCCGATTCTTGGAACCTCCGTGAAATTTTCACTTATGCCATTATCTATGGTCTTTACTTGACTGTCTCCACTGTTGCCTTCTTTGCTGTTGTTTACCAAACCACTTTCTTTGAATCTCACTGGAACCTTCCCAACACCAGCCAAGATGGTCAAAGTGCTGAAAAGTATGTTAACCATGGTGTCTACCATTCCATTGTCTATCTCCAAGTCTCCACTATTTCTCAAGGTTTGATTTTCATTACCCGTTCTCGTGGTTTCTTCTTTACCGAACGTCCCTCTGTCATGTTGGTCTGTGCTTTCATTGTTGCTCAATTGGTTGCCACCTTCATTGCTGTCTATGCTGACTGGCCTTTCACTGAGATGAACGGTTGTGGATGGAAGTGGGCTGGTATTGTCTGGGTTTGGAACATTGTTTGGTTCTTGCCTATGGATTTCATCAAGTTCGGTATGCGTGCTGCTTTCGAGCCCAAGAACAACTTGAAGGAATCCAAGACTCCTATGGCTGGTCAATCTCGTCGTGCTTCTGCCATCTCTGGTACTTCTTCTGCCCGTTACTATGCTAACCGTACCAAGTCTCTCAAGTCTATGGAGCGTCCCCAAAACTTTGGTAAGAAGCTCCTTGGTATGAACAAGAAGATGTCTATGGATGCCAAGGAAATGCGTCGTTTCAGCTCTGTCCAGACTAACCATGCTGCTCAAGTTTTGAACTCCAACTAATCATCCCCCATCCAACTTTTTTATCCTCTCTCTTTCCTTTATTACTCATATATTTTTGTTATTATATTTAGACCTAATTTTTTTTCTCTTCATTTAATTTGATAAACAAAAAAAAAAAAATGTTAAATGTCACTTGTTTATTAAAATAAAAGTGAATCTTGTCTTGTTTTTATCTCTTTATTATCCCCCCCACAAAATACACACATATTTTACTATTAAAAAAATCTGTTTGTTATTACTTCATTGTCTGTAGATCCAATTTCTGTAATTTAACTTTGTACTCTTCTTTTTTTTTTTTTTAAAGCGGCACTCTCTTTTGACCATTTTGATCCAACCCCCCTTTTTTTAGTCTGTGTGTTCCCTTGTTGATCAAAAATAGGAAAAAAAAGGTTGTTTGTCATGGGCTGTTCGTGAGAAATATATAAAAAAAAAAAACTCGTGTTGCAATGAATGTCAATGTTACGATTCCCGTAGTATCAAAATATTCCCCGTTCCGTTGATGATTGGACCTTTTTTTTTTTAATTCCCATTTAAAAAAAGGTTATTTCATCGGTAAATCCTTTTCCACAAAAAGAAGGAGGGGGGCGCAATTAAGGTAATTTGGAATGGATGCCCCGATTTTTTTAACAGAAAACATTGGGTGGTACAATCTATGGAATGCTTTTTTGTGTCAGATTGTTCCCTTTGCCAAGCTCTTTTTTTTTTTTTTTTTAAATGAAACGAGGGGGGAGGTATACAATGACAGCATACTTTATTTCATGGCATGAATAGCAATGGGATAGATAAAAATAAACTTGATTGCAAAAAAATGACACAATCAACCCACCAGATCATATAATACGGATAGAATCAGATTAATAAAAAACAGAGAAAAGAAATCCATCAGCGCGCGATGGGGTTTCGTTCAAAGATAAGGATCTGATAATATTTTTCCGTCGCCCCCCTTATATTTGAGATTCAATATTTCCCTTCCTACTCTCACTCTTTATCCGATACGGGACGGTGATGACATGGAAATAATCAAATTTTATTTTAATCCATTGTTCGTTGATTTCATAACCAAGTTCATAATGATACCTTTTTTTCGTCACCCGGGCAGGCGGAAAGGGGGAGCATAATCAAAAAATGCCGCAATTTTTTTTTTTATAACATGTTCAAAACATTGACTTGCCTCTTTTCATCTCCAGTCCAAATCCCGACAAACATGTCATTTCCTCCTTCCCCCCCCCCCTCTTTTTTGTACGCAGATGACTCTTGATTGCGTATAGTTTCGATGAAAATTTTTTTTTCTAAAAAATAAAAAAAATGCATTACAAAATAAGGTATGATCATCGATGAGGGAAAAATCTTACATCCTTTTCGGGAAGGAGGCAATCGATCTATTACTGCGTTTTAAAACCACCCGACATAATTATGTGTGTGTGTGGGATTTTCCATGTTTTGAAACATGACAATTCCCGATTAAATGGTCTAAAAGTAATATATCTTTCTTTGCTGAGATTTTTTTTTGTTTTAGCTGAGATAGAGTTCAGTAACAGACAGAGTTACCCGCATTAGGAATTGTACCCGCGGTAGTTTTTTTTTTATTAGACTTACATGTATCATAATTTAGCCTTATTCAGGGTTATTCTACCCTTTCATAAATACGAAGAAATAAAACGAGGCACAATCGGGACACATTGATCTTCTTTTTTTTAAAAAAAGATACGGAACTCCGCATCTTTTTCTTTTTTTTTTCTATGCATCTCGGGATCTGATTGCTTGCGATTTAAAATTTAGTTCGCTGTCAATTGGGTAGGACGCAATAAAGTAAAACTACAGAAAATATATTATTTGATTTTTAATGCGAAATAAGCAAAAGTAAGTAGGCAAGAGTTAGGTCTAGAGGAAGGAAAATGGGGGTGTTTTTACATATTTATGTTAATTGTATAGAAGAATTATGAGGAATAAATTTTGTTTCAAATTGAATGAAGGGTTCATCGTAACTCTGATAGAAAATAAATGTATCCTCATCAATATAAGAGCCCTCTTCCAAAGAAATCACTTCCTTATCTTTAATGCTCTCCGTATGATTTAATCGTGCCAAAACTAAAACAAGAACCCTGAGTTTTTGTCCAGAATTAAATATATTAAGATAGATTGCATTTACCTAATGTCAGAGCAAATCGTGAATTCGGATTCAAATCATTTTCATTTTGAAATTCCACCTTTAACCTGATGATAGTTTTGGTATCAGAAATTGACTGCCCTGCTTTAAATAGTATCATAGCCGTATTTTCATCTCCACCAAAATTCGTACTTTTGAAGTTTTTGTCGACAAAAGACAAAAAAGGCTTGGAGGCCTGCTCGCCAGAAAATTGGTCACGAAAATCACGGATGTATGTAATGTAAGTTTTACTGAAAACCCGCTGCAAATTCCCAGTTCTGAATTCATCGTATATGTATGATTTTTCGTGCACAGCTTGCTTTAGTAGTTGATTTTGATAGTTCTGTAAGACGAGAAGCCATATGGTGTCGATTTTTTTAGCTTCTAAACTATGTTCGATTTCACTTTGTAACATGCATGTGTATACTCCATAAAGTGGCGAATCGTACATTAGTGTAAACATATTACCTGTTACCAATATAAACTCAACTGAGTAATATCCAAACATCGCAGTGTTTTGTACTGCGCCAGTTATATTTTCTGCGATGTCTTGTATTATTGGCTTCAAACCTATGTCAATGATATTACGGAGACATACTTGAATTTCGCAACTGCATAGTTCGCTCACAGATATATGTATTATTTTATCCATATCTAATATCAGCATTGCTTGTCTAAACTACAGAATTAACACGATAAGATACCCATGCGTATATGTTGTAATTGAGCATACTTACCATAATCTGGACTGATCGTTTTAATCCAGGCAAAACACTTGGATAGTTTTTCAAAGAACAATCTTTGTGTAAATCACAAAAATCAAAATCATTATTGGTAGAAGCGAAACGCCAAAGTTTCTTGCACAACACATCAAGTGTGTTTTCAAACATCACGGTATTATCTTCCAGAACTATAGACGATTCAGACACCTCTGATGATGAAGCTTTAACAATCTGGTGTAAGGTAAGATGTACATAGGACTGATACAATTGAGCCACAACAAAGCACTGCTTGATAGTGGTGTCTTGTTTTAAATTTGATTCAACAGCAAATAGAATATCTTCCCCCTGAGTTATAACCCGCATCATGTCGCCTTTTTTGCTTATATCACAGAAATCCACCTCGACAAGTAATGTTTGCAATTTTTCTTTGTGGCCTACAGTAGTATCCAGTAACATCTTTTCTGCAGAAATAAGATAAACAACGTTCTTAACCTTCCAATTATCTTCAAATTCTCCATCTAGCTTATTCATCACCAATTTGCTTAAATATCCCAGATATATTGCCAAAAAAAGGACCTTGTACTTTTTATGATAAAGGATCGATTCATTGCTTGCAACATCATCTTTACCTTCCGAAATTGAAAGCGATGTCGATACTTTGGGGTCATCAAGGAGGGTTTCCAGAAAAGGCCCATCTTTTATTATGCTTTCATGGTCATCGTTGGTAGGCCCGTTTTTTGAATGATAAGCCAATATGTTGTCCATTAATATCTTCATTCTGTATGATTAAATTTTATAAATATTTTGATCTTTAAACAATTAATTGATAGTATACCTATTATTGATACGTAGTGGCCTCTGGTATACTTTTACTGGAGGAAAGAAACAACTTAGAGGCTGTATGTCGCTGTAAATTGTTGTAATATTATTATTATGGCATTTTTCTTCTCTTTTTTTTTAAAAAAAACATAATCAGCAACACTTACTACTCATCATATTTTGAAGAATGCTGAATAAAATGATTTTCTCCTATTGATGAAAATGTTGACTCGATTGCATCCAGCGAAATTGCTGCTCCGAGGATAAGTTAGAGGATACATTATACTATTACCATTACGCAAGAATTTACCTATACTAACAGTATAAAATGATTTCCCATCCAAAAATGATACCGTCGAAGAATCATAGGAGCTTTCGGTGGGTATGTAAAAACCAGTTTGACTTGTGAGCTGTGACATTATTTTCTGTTTCATTTCTATTACACTTCCCTCCATCGCATTATTAACATTCACCATGCTTACAGCACCTTCCCCTATGTTCATTAAGGTATAGTTGAAAGGGTATTCACCAAATTCTCTCAGCATTACTTGTAACCAGTCGAACACAATGTCATAAACAAAATTATTGTTGACCGTTTTTTGTGTATCACGGGAGACCAAAATCGCTGTTCGTGACTTTCCATAATCGGATCGCAGTAAAGTCATTAGCTGTTGCGAAAAGACGGCCTTAATGGAATCAAACATTTCCGCGTGAATATCTTTTAAGCTTATTGACTGCAAACTATTGATTTCAACTTCGAACAATTCCCATCGTTTTGGACTCAAATACTGTTTAAATAGACGATGCGTACCTAAATTTTTGAAATCGTTTGTTTTCGATTTCGATGTAAGCTATAAATCAAATTAGAACGTACTTCCTTTTAAACTTTAAAATTTTTTATACCTTATGACTCTGATATCTTTTAAGCAGCTTTTTTAGCTGCTCGATTTCCCCTGATTTAGTCTTTGGAATTATAGAACCCACGCAAGCCTTTATGCCACTTTCCAAGCCGGAAACAAGAGGAATAGTAAAGTGTATTGATTTTTTTAGAGATGGTATAAAATCATCATTGTCTAGTCTTAGTTTCACAAGAGGAGAAGAACTTCTCGCGATAAACAAGTCCAAATCAACGGTCAACACTTCATCTGCTATTTTGTATCCACACATAACATACTGCCTGTCACGCACTATATCACTTCTGCTATTATCATGAAATATGTATCTGAAATTCGATGTAAGTTGAGTAACAAATAATAACCTCGTTTCGTGGTCACTTTTATGAATGAGCCCAGCTTGAATAAAAAGCGGGCGTAACATCTTCTCTTGAATATCCAAATTCCAATATGTTGGGACTGTAAACAAAAACCGGTGTTTTTCAATTAAGTCATGGTGAATATCTATAGAACTCTTTAAAATATGAATGACTTCTTCTGATACAATATGGTAATGCATGGTTGGCTCTTTTTCCAAAAATAAATCATGTAGTTCCATCAAAACATTTTGTACATATACAAGCTTTTCATCTTCCGCCTGATAATTCTTATATCCATTGTCATCTTGACACCCACGCCAATAAATCATTCCTGTAACAACACTGTACAATATTGAGGCCTGTAATTTCCTTATTTTAATACTGAAGTCTTAGCGCAACAGAAAAATTTAAATATATTTCATAGTCTAATAACCTACTTTATACCGTTAAACGACAGCCGTTCTGTGTCAGTATCCAGTAAAAATTCGTCGTACATGGCATAGGCTCCATCCTCGTCGAAACCTAAATCATTTGAGTAAAATTGGCTTAAAGAAATTAAGGAGTCTTACTATAGCTGATAAAATATGGATGCTCAAAATGTTCATTCATTTTTTTTTATGCACAAAAGCTGAACAGAGGAAGAAAAAAAAAAAAAAGTAAATACAATACTTCTGATGGTGATTTACACAAATTTTGGGCTTAGATTGGGTAACCGCCATCAAAAAGTTTTACACAAGATGCTTGTGCGCAAATCGAGTCCCGTCTTCCGGCTTTAGGTATTCGGAATTAAAAGTTCACGCTAAGCAAGATGAATGGTAGCTATTCTGGATAGAGGGGAATCAATCCTTGACGTTTTTGATATCGATTAAATTACTGAGTATCTTGCATAAATCTTCAGAAACCGGATTTATTTTTATTTACTCGTGTAACAACTGAGAGTGTAAGAGTTGAATAAAAGATGATACAGAAAAAAATAAATAGGATGTCTAAACCTTACGGTAAAATAGAACATTGTGTGTAATATGAAAAAATGTAGAGCTGGAAAGTTTTGATATTTATTTATGAAAAATATTCTGCTATGCGTTATTTTTTTTTTTGTAAAAAAATAATTAAATTAAAGGGCAAAAGTTTTAAAAATAAGCAACTGTTAGCGGCTCCTCTAAAACTAAACATCCGTTGTCGTTATGGCATTCCTTGTCGGAGCCATTTAGTCTGAGCGAAAATTGAAGAGAAGAATTGTAATTGTTTGGCTGGATTTCCAAATAAACATACATCCCGGTAATCAGCTGCTCACTGCCAATACTCAAAGTAGATATTTTATCGTAGGAAATATCACCCAAAGAAATAAGTCCTCGTGGTATTTTTGAATTTCTTAGTTTTATCACAGCTGTTTAATATTAAAACAGTGTTATCATTGAGATTCTGTTGATCAAAAGTTTTAGTTATTACCTAGTTCTAACACCTCGTAGTTGTATCCATTTTCGTCTTCATCTTCAAAGTTCATTTTAAATTTCTTGACGCAGCCTGTTATAGGAATCGGTTGCCCTTTTTGAAGAATAACCATAGCAAATTTTTTACGTAGGACGGCATTTTCGTTATCATATTTATAGTCTTCACAAAATAGATTATGCTCTCTGGCAAATGGTTCATTCAAGGCCCCAACATATATTGCGTATGTTTCACTACATGCTTGATGCAGTTTACCAATGGTGAGACAATCCCCCATAAACGGCAATTGTTCATGTGTGATTCCATGTGATAACTGACTGAAAGATTCCCTGAAAACAAATCCTCGAGTGCGCACCTGTTTTGTTTGAATGCTAGCAATGATGGCTTGTTGTAATATATTTGTATATATTTTATGAAGCATGGAATCACTTGTCAAATCATATAAATCCCCAAAAATAAAGACAAAATCCACTCCGTAGTCCCCAAATAAGCTTGTATTCATTAACGAGGCCACGATAGTTGTCGCTATTTTTTGAAGTGTAGGCTTAAATCCAACATCAATGATATCTCGAGGAGACAAAGAGAAAAAGCAATTACACTTATGGCCGAAACTAATTTTTTGCTGCTTATCAATGTCGCTGAGATTTTTTTGTTGCAGTGATAACTATAAATGAAGAAAATAAGTAAATTTACGCTCGTGCTGTATTATCAAATATCTCTTACTACAATGTCAACGATCTGTTGTTTTAGCTTTTTAAATCCGGATTTATAATCCTTAAGCAAATATAGAATATTTGACGGATCACCTCCATTTTTATGTGACTTGCAGCGATCAATTACACCGTAGCGTTCAATATGATTCAAGATATTAATACATATACTATCATTTGCATTTTGAGTCGGGATTATTTTATCGCGTACTATAATATCGGACACATTTTTTAAAAGTACTTTTTTATCTCCAACTTTAACATATTTCAGATCCCCCGAGGGTTCCCTAATCTTGACGACTTGATGCAATGTTATTTGGATATATTCTGTATGTAGCTGAACAATAGCAGAGTATGATCTGAGCGGAAAAGACAAAGCAAGGCTTTGTTGAATAATGGGTAAAATACCTTCTTCGCGAGTCACAATTCGTGCTTTTCTACATTGATCTATATCTTGAAGCATCCCACTTTCAGAAAATATTTCTTCGAAGTACTTTTTTGAACCGAATACTTCATCCAACAACATCTTTTCAGCTGATATGACAAATCCCAAATTCTTGTCTAGCCAATCGCATTGAAAGGATTCGTTTAACTTCTTTGCCACGAAATGGTTAATATAACGCAGGTACATGAGCAAAACTAGGTGAACATTCTGGTGATACATAAAGACAGTGAATGGCTTGTCTTTTGATCGCATCGGGTTTGTAGTGATATCATTCTCAAAAGAATTACTTTTGTCAATTTGTTTATCCGCTACTGACAAGCCTTCGATTACACATTCTTTTTCATTGGGAGGGGTTTTTAAAAGTTGGTCATACTTGCTCCCCATAAATTGTTTCAGTCTATTCAGAAATTTTTTAAGTCAAGATATTATGTAGAAAATTTAAGATAATCAAATCTTACCTAAAATCAACAGATAGCGTTGGCCGTTGATACTTATTCAGCTCGACAAAAAAATGGTTTAGAGGTATCACGTTGCTAATTAATTTAATTAACAATGGAATTCATTGACACTGTGATTACGTTTTTAAATGTGCTAATATTAGATGTCACTAACCATTTGCTATATCCAGTGGATCTTATTACCGAAGTATCGGTTCCCATGTGTGTACATGCAAATTCGATTTTATCAAAACTTATATCTGTTCAAGCGAAGTCAATATCCAATGCTATATCATATAATCTTGTTAGCGAATCCATGCTTAAATACAAGTAATTACCTATATTAATTATAAAACTTGGTATTGAGTCCTTAAACAATGGCATCAAAGGAAACACACCCATCTTCTCCGTTACATTTCCAATGATTTCTAACGGATCCCTTACCGCATTAGATTTTTCGATATAATGTTTTATCTGATTAGCAGTTCCTGCCAACATATCGGTAATTGGTACACGATGAATAGCATTCGAACCATTTCCAAATATTATTGCTTTATAATCGGAGCGTTTGTTGAGTGCATCTTCTAGCCATTTTAATATCATCTCATATGGACCCGTATCTCTTTTAGTAGCATGTATATCACGTAATATTAAGATTGCTGCATACACAAAAGTAGTACTGTAATTGTATAAGATTTTCATATTTCTCCAAAATGATTCTTCGATGGGATGAAATATACGTTCATAAAGGTCTGTCTTAACACGCATAAAAGAACTTCTGATATTGTTTGCATGTAAATTTGATAGGTCTTCAATTTCTTTTGGCCCCAAATTATTTTTGGTAATTTCCATCTCCAAAGTTTCTTGGGTAACAAGTATCCTCGTAAACTCTGAGCTCTGTAAGGTTTCTTCTAATCTATGCTCCGAAATAAACTACAAATAGATAACAAAGACTTAAATACTTTTTTTGCATAATATAGTCTTAACCTCTTTACCCTCGCAACCTCGTTCAAGTCCTCTAAACCGACTTGCTTGATATCGAGGCCGTCTATTTTTATGTATAATTCTATACATCTTTTAATTTTGGATTCAAAAGTGACACAAAATGAGACGTTGCTTAAAAATTTTGCGTCATAGTGGCTGTAGGCTGTGGTTAGTTGAGGATGGTAGGCTGAAAATAAATCTATATTGACAGACAGCCTATTTTCTGTAAACGTCAATGAACACACATGATATTTTTTGCGGCTTATGATCTTTTTGTTAATTTTATGGCTGATAGTTGCTTCCTTATCAATTTTTTTTTCATTAGCTGTTTTCTTGTCGTTATTTCTACGGTCATAATTATCCAAAGATTGGAGGTACCGAAAATCTGATTGAAGTTGAGTAAAAAATAAAACTTTGTCGGGATGATCTGTGTTCGTAATAAGTCCCACTTCAACAAAAAGAGGGCGAATTAGGTTTGTCTGTATCTTTTTATCCCATTTTGTAGGGAGTGTCATTGCAAAGTGGTAATCAGACATCTCAGCAAGTCGAGTACTATTTGACAACGGACTCCATGTCTTAATTTTTTCCAAAAGTCTTCTTGCACCTTGTAGAATGGCGGTATCATGAACATCGTATTCATAATTGCTTTTATTTTCTTTCCTTTCCTTTTCCATCTTTTTGTGTATTTTATTTAGCCCGAGAAAAACACTATCAACATACATGTGGTTGTCTTTTCCAGTGTAAAACATTCTCCGTTCATCGGCCTCAGCCCCTGAAAACATAATCTCCCCTTCAAGCTGATTATCCTTTTTAGTCGTTACTCGGTATAGAATAGAGGCTCTTTCCTCACTAATGCCATAAATCAATTAAAACGTAATAGCAGTGAATATATCAATTTATTCTACTCACATGTAATTTCCTCGGTTGACGCCCTGCTTAATACCACTGATAAAGTATTTTGTATACATTTTTTTTTCATCAAAACCTTTGTAAGGCATTAGCAACAAGTAGTGGTATCATTTCAGTATTACTCACAAATGCTTACGCAATATAGGTGCTGAGAAAAGTTGTACGCAACCTCCATTATTTGTTTTTGCCTTAAAAATTGATGCTTCGGGAAACAAAAGGGTTACAAAATTGTAAAAAAAATACACTGATTTATGAAGGCTCGGTCGAGTTCCACAATAACTTTGTTTGTACAAACAAAAAAAGCTTAAATTTAAGAACTTCGCCAAAAAGTAAAACCTTAAGCGACAAGGTATAAGGATTAGTTCCAGATAAAGTAAAAATGTATCTAAAACATAATCGCAAACATAGACATTTGTTCTAAGCTGCTTTGCTTTTTTTATGTGGGCTAGTTATTGTTCATAATGCTTGTACCACGATAGACTTCATTAAAGTTAGTTTCCAAGGTGAAATTCAACTTCAATAAACAGAAGTTTTACTCGGAATTATCCTAGATTTATTTTGCCTCCCTAGCGAGAACATTACATAAGATAAAATTGATTTCATAAATATTGGTGTGTCTATTTTTTATATCGAATTAATATGGTCTGCCACTATAATAGTAAACTGTTTGAGATTATTGACGTTACTTCTAGAAAGATCAAGACATCTGTAATTTCTTACTCCATGTGACACGTATTATTGTGAAACAAGAGAACGTATAAAACTGACATTCATTTTTTACAGTCTATACTTTGTTTGCAAGATGTTAAAAACAAGGATACCCATTACAGTGACACAAATATCGACCAATGACATATGAATATGTAAGCTCGAACCAACAAATGTTCGATTAAAAGCCATCCGGAGAGGATTCAACTTTTTCTCTTTGATAAAAGGCAATGATTATGTTTGACTCAAATATAATTGTAAAGCGTTTCTTTCTTTCTTATTGAGTTATTTTATTTATTATAAACCAAATATTTTTAAGTATAAGCGACTCTTGACTGTTGAGCAACAGAAGTGCATTTGGTGTTAGATTCATAATCATTTCCATCTCCAGTCATCCTTAGTGAGAACTGGAGGGTAGAATTATGACTCTTGTATTTTGTTTCAAAATGAATAGGATAACCAAAAGCTTTCTTGTTTCGAACAAGAGAAAATATACATAGATTATCATAACGGTTTCTATCTAAAGAAACTATCTCTCCTTGGGTAGTGTTTTCTGAATTCATCAATCTTACCAATGCTAATAAAAAAGAATGCATTAGTCAGAGTTAAAAAACACACTATGTATCCGATCAAACATATAACTACCTATTTTCAAAACATAAATAGTGTCTAGCTTTTTTTCCATGCTACCGAGTCCCATTTTGAATTGTATGATTAATCCTCCACTAGGAATTGGCTGTCCTTTTTGGAGTACAATCATTGCTGCATCTGAATCTCTTACAATGCTTGCTCCATCAGTGTTGTATTTTATACAAGATAAGAATGGCCTGGAAGCTTTACCAGACGACGGATTTTCATAAAAATCATCAATGTAAACTGCATATGTCTCACTTGATGTCTGGTTGATGTTTCCATAGCAGAAACTGTCGTACATAAAAAGCTTTTTTCCCTTCATCGGTTGTAGAAGTTCACAAAGAGTTTCATTCATGACATATCCAGGCGTATCCTTACCGTTCAATTCAATACTAGCAGAAAGTTCATCTTGTAACATTTGTTTATGGACTATTTTGAGTGGTGATTTGATTGAAGGATTGAAGATGCTTCCGAGAATGAACACAGAAGTAATTTCGTAATTTCCTAACAAGTCAGTGTTCGCAATTGCAGCAGCGATAACTGTAGTGATGTCTTGAATAACTGGCTTTAACCCTACATCAATAATATTGCGGAGAGATAGGGTCACATTACAACCACATGTCTTACTGATCGCGATATCCATCCCTTTGTCCATATTTAAGCCTGTATCTGTGGATGCAAACTACAAGAATAAAGTGTCAATAAACCAAAATTATAGCTGGTTTATATTTCCAATTAACGTACGATTTCAGAAAGTTTTTTTCTTAAGTTATTCATAAAGGTATTGTAATTATCAAACAAAAGCAGCATCAGTTCTTCATCCCGCATGGCAATTTTTGTAGGGCAGTTGCATATATTTCCATTTGAATTCACGTAACTCCAGATGTTTTCACAAAGTTCGTTGTTAGAATTTTCAATTGGTATAATTTCATCTTGGACTACAATAGCAGTAATAGCAGTTAAAGTTGTATCATGTGATTGAATTGCCTTGTGCAAAGTGATATGTAAAAAATTTTCATGCAGCTGCACAACAATAAAGTATTCTTGTAGTCTAAAACTGACTTGTAGCTTATCTTGCAGTACAGAAATAATCTCTTCTTCTTGAGCAACAATTCGAGCCTTTCTACGTCCGTCTTTTTTTCGAAGTATGCCACATTGGTATAATAGCTTTGAAGAATTATCGCATAAAATAATTGAGTTGTCTAACAATTTTTTTTCGACAGATATAACATATGCTATTGTTTTATCTTTCCGATCCACTCCGAACTGTTTATCTAATTGCTTCCTTACAAGTCCATTTAAATATCCCATGTACATGACAACAAAAAGTTCAACATATTCTATATCGTGTATATATGCCAAAGATTTTTGGGGGATTTCTAGTTCAAAATTCTCTTTGCAAAAACAGGCGCTGATCCTCTCCTGCAATAAATCTCTCATCCTTTTCTCTTCGTCGTCCAAACTACGACTATGGTCTTCATCACTATACAAGGCTAAAATATCATCAAAATGATTCTCTAGCAAATCTTTAATGCTTATTGAAATATTTGTGATTAATAAAAAAAAAGCCGTAAAAACGCCCATGTTTTGAAATAGTATTACCTATCAGTCACACGGAGTATTGGACTTTGATATGTAACCAACTGATCGAAAAAGCGACTTAAGGGCTGTAACTCGCTTTGGCGTGCGTAAAAAAGTTAGTTTATGTTATTGCTACAATGGCAAACTATTACCATTTGATGTAGCCATAAGAAGTTTCCCTAATAAGAGCGTTTTCTCCAACTAACGAGCATACAAAAGCAACCTCATCGTGTAAAATCGCTGTCATAGAAGTAATGTTAGTATTATTTTATTTTTAAAAAAAATACATATCAATAGTAGATTCGGATCACTTTACCTATATTGACAAAGTAACTGGGGCTTGGATTTTTCAGATCTGGCAGCGTTAAAGCGCTGTCAACTTCATTTCCGGACTCCGAGAATTTAAGCCTGTTTGCCATCGTCACTTTTATTTCGTTTTTTACTTGCATACTATTTCCAATTAAAATATTGCGCCATGGCATCTCAACAGCAAGAAGATTTTGACTACCAAACGTTACTATCTTATGCTTGTACTTCTGTTGATCATTCATATAGCTTTTGAAATAATTAAAAACCATCCATGCGATATTGCGGTTAAACCTCCTAATTTCGGGCCGCTCACCGGACGTGGTTTGTATGCCGTGTATGACTAACATAATCGGCCTGATATTTTCTGAATCAAAGGATTGCTTGGATGCTTTCCTAAATGATTCGGAAGTCCTACTGATAAAGTCAAACAAATTTTCATGAATTTCCGCCATAGTTATTGATTCTAATCTTTTGACTTCTTCGGAGGTTAATTCTTCACTGATATGACCTCTTTTAAAGGGTGTACTACAAAGAATTTCTTCCCATTTAGTTGTACATAAGTTTTCATTATCAGCAGGAAAGAACTATATAAAAAAATGTATGTACAAAAACTGGTTAGTGCCCGGTTTATAGTTTATATGTAAAAGCGTTTAACCTCTTGTTGTTGATATTGCTCAATTAATTCGTTCAGTATCGAGTCTTTCAAAAATTTATTTTTCAAACAATTTACTAAACCTTTTTTTAAGTGTCCTTTAAAAGGTATCGTGAAATCAGTGCAGTCTAATGGTCTCGCAACATAACTGTCGACATCAGGTTGGTCAAGGGGAGGGTATTGCGCGGAAAACAAATTGAAGCTGACATGCAAGGTATCATTCATAATTTTTAGTCCGGCAATGGTGTATTGCCGACCATACTCTATTCTTAAGTGCATCATCTCGTGTTCCATAATTCTTGGGGATTGAAGATATCGAAAAATTGTTTCCAGCTGAGTGAAAAATACTAGTTGTTGTCTAGAATCATTGTTTTCGATCAATTTGGCGTCAAGAAAAACAGAACGAATGAATTCACGGACTTCATCGTCCCAGTGAGGAGGAAGAAAAAATGCAAATCGATGAAATAAACCGGATTGCTTTGTGATTTCTTCGGGTGCGGGAGGAAACTTGGTTCCTAGTTCTGGCGGGAATTTGTATAAGGTATCCTTCAAAAAGCCTTTCACTGCATTTAAAATAAGAATGTCACGTTCATTTCGTACATTGTGTTCATAATTTTCATGATAGTTTTGGTTGCGCTGGGAAATCGCACTCTGATATATTCTATACAATTCCAAAAAGATGTTATCCACGTAGACTATATTCCATTTGGTTTCCAATGATTTTCGTTTATCAGCCTCATCGCCCTGTGCCAAAACTTTATAACTAACCGTGTCGAATAAAATTGAAACTCGTCGAGCTCTATTTTTTTTATTGACTTGCATTAGATATTTGTCTTATCGAAAGTAATGTTATTTAGGTTGACTCACTGTTTAAGATATGGATTCACTTCTTTTTTAAATCCGTTGAAAAAGTAGTCCGTGTAGACCCTATCCTCATTGAAACCTATATTATATGATGTAAATATTTGTCCCTTTTTTTAAGATTTTCATATACCAGATACTTACAAATAGTGATAAAATAGCTTTGGGAATAAGCAGAATCGTTTTCCATGATTTAATACCTGGATTATTTATCTCAACAAAAAAGAAACCAACAAAATAGGAAAAGTGAAAAAAAAAACAAAGAAAACCTTCTAATTGACCAGGCTGAGTCTGGTGTTACCATTAAACTTCTTTGTACTCTTTGCTAATTTACAACTTTAAATACTTGTGTCAAGCAACACATTTTTTATATTAGAAAAAAAAAAAGTAATTTAATCAAAAGCAACAGTAAGTTGCTCTCCTATAGCAATGCACAATCTTGCATTTTGATAGTCATCACCATCACCAACCATTCTGAATGAAAACTGAAGTGACGAATTATGATTGATATGCTTAATTTCCAAGCGGATAGGTGTATCTGATTTTGCATTTTCACGATGAAGTGAAAAGCAGTCAATGACATCGTAAAGGTAACCATCTAAAGAAACGATTTGTTCCAACATGGCATCATCTAAATTATTTAATCGAACCAAGTCTATTTTACAAAAAAAAAAAAGTTTAAGATAAACATATCTATAACTACTCTCCGGTTACCACATTTACCTATTTCTAATTGGAATCCGCTTGTATCTGCATTCTGTTTAAAATAATCATTGAGCATCTTGAACTTTTGAGTTAATCCCGTAATTGGAATTGACTGTCCTCTCTGGAGCACAATCATTGCAGCATCTCTGCCCCCTAGAACACCCGCTCTCTCATTGCCAATATCAACAAGGGATAGAAAAGGCCGGAGTTCATCACCAGGATAAATGATATCATCCTTGTAGACGTTTTTTACATAAATTGCATAGGTCTCTCTTGCTACCTGTTCCAAATTACCATTACTAACAACTTCAAATAAATGCGGTGCTTTTTTCTGGGTTTCTAATGTTCGATCCAAATCTACTTGCTTTTTAAGATCCGGGTTGAGCATATGGTGAAATGGATCTTGAAGAACAAAACCCTTATAATCCTTTTCTTTGTCATTAATACTGTCATCAAGTACTTTTTGCATGATCAAATAACATGCTTTATCCAGATCCGAACCACGTGAGGTGTTAAAGATAGTCCCCAGGACAAAAAGATGCTCCACCACGTAATTTTGGAAATGATCAGATCTTACAACAGAAGCTGCAATGATAGTAGCGATATTACGTAGGATGGGTTCTATAGCGATATCAATGATGTGTCGATATGGTATATCTATCTGATAAGCACAATTGCCCTCGAATTCGATATGGACTTTTTGTTGTAAATCGAAATTGTTTTCTTTCAGGAACTAAAATTATAGTCGAATAAAAAAATAGCCAGACTATTAATCACTAGCAAAAAGAAGAAAGAAAAAAAAAATGGTGCACTTACCATCTCGGAAATAATTTTCTTTAACTGGCCTAAAACCTTTACATAATTATTCAAAGAGAGTAGATCACAAGGGCCTTTTTCTTTACGTGTATGGTTGGTACAGCAATTGATTTCTTTGGTAGATACAATGTGTTTCCAAATGGAATTACATAAACTATCACTGACATTGTCAATAGGTATAATTCTATCTTGAACAATAATCGTCATTATTGGGTCAAGATTGACTACTTGCTGCAAAGTAACCTGTACGTAATTCTCATGTAACTGAGCTATGACCGAGTATGACTTTAGTTTCAGTTCTAATCCGAGCTCTTTCTTAATCACAGGTAAAATTCTATCGCCCTGTGTAAGCACGCTGGAGATGGTACATTCATCTGCCTTTTGAAGTATGTCAGATTTGTAGAGTAGGCAAGTCAGGTTTCGTTTGGATCCAAAAACGTTATCCAGCAAGCATTTTTCGATCGATACAATATAGCCAATTTTTATATCGTTAATATTTTTGAAATTCTTCTTTTGATCTACGATAAGCCTGTTGAGATTACATAGATATCTGACCAAGAATGTATAACTGTCGCCTGCTATGGGTACACATGAAGCATATTCATCAGTGTTTTTAGAATGGCTGTCTGGTTCTTCAAAAAAATCTCTAATTTTATCGGTATTGATCCATTCTTTTATGTCGGTACCAAGATATTCTGTCTTCATAAACTGTTGCATACTTTTTTTTTAAAAAATAAAAATTTAGCACTCAATTTTAAACTTCAATGCTGAAAAAATTTACCTTTTCATATTTCGAAACAAACAATCTTGATACATGTTCGGTGATGAAACAAAAAATTCGCCTAAAGGTCTAATTTTGCTTCAAAGAAATTTTTACTAAGCAGTTCCCAATCCACCTTCCTTGCTGTAAACTTACCATTCACCATGATATCTTGTTACTCTTCTGGTGGGATATTCAGGATCCAGAGAGGTTATCGTCAGATAAGTCTTTTCCCGAGAAATGTCTATCGCAACAAGTTCAATACATGCAGTTACTTTGATGTATAATATAAGATACCTAAATGGATAATGCAGCTTGGTTTTAATCTGACTTGTGAAAATTTTGCAATTTCGTCTTCATCGTCTTCATCGTCAATCGGTTCGGTAGATAATTCTTTGGCATTTGAATAACCCTCTAACTTGACAAGTGATAGGGGTGAAATCTCCTTATTGTTTGAAAAGCTTTCTAGTTCTACAAATGATAAGACTTTACCGTTTGAGTAATTTTCCAAATTGACAAGTTGTAAGTTTGAACGGTCTTCAGAAGGTGGATTGTGTTTGTTACAATTTCCCGTACGCGAGGTTTTTTCGCAAGTTCTTGAATTATCAGGTTGAAACGTCGAAATAATTTCGCAACGATCTAGCTTACTTCTTGGTATTAAGGATGGAGGCATACTGGTGTTTGAAAGTTGAATTTCATCACGAATCATTAAATTATTGCCTTCTTGCATATCGGTCCAAGGCATTTCAAAACTTGGGACTCTTTGGTTTTTTCCGAATTCCATTAAGTTGTACTGGTAGTCAGTAAAAAAATACTCCTGTCTGAACAAGTCTTGATTATCGAGATCAATTACAACTTCCTTCCTGTTCCCAGCCTTTTTACCCCCGTTCTTTTTCTTGTCCTTGTCCTCATCCTCATCCTTGTCCTTATCCTTTTTGACCTCGTCCTTATTAACTTCGTCCTTCTTGACCTTGTCCTTTTTCTTTTCCTCGTAATTCTCATCCTCATTCTTCTTGTTTTTATCCTTGTTCACATCATCCTTCTTGTCCTTTACTTTCTCATTTCCTATCTTACTTTTTTTTTCTTTGTCTTCAAAATTCTTGTCTGGTGTTTTAGCTTTCGACTTTTGTTGTCCAGCAAATCGAACCCAATCTTTTAACCAATTGTAAACCATCCAAGCCGTGAAACTACTGAAGCGGTATTCAAGACGATCTTCCAAAAGATCTTGAATCTTGATCAGAATCAAAATGGCAGTTCTTATTTTGGCACGATCCGTCTGTAGCGTCTCATTTTCCATGGTTTGTATGAATGTTTTTTGGATAGATCCAAATAATTTTTTATGGATCTCTTCCATTGTAATGGATTGTAGTTTTTCGTACTCTTCTTTGGTCAATAACATTCTTCTGATAGCACCGGTGATTTGTTTGAAAGGTCGATGGTTATGGATCTTCATTTGTGATAGTTTCTGATCTGACGCGGAAGAGATAAACTACACAATGACAAGAAAAAACACTGTTAACTTTCCAGTAAATATATAGAGAAACTATGCTTACCCCATTTTCCTGATATTGTTTAATCATTTCGTTTAATAATTTGCGATATTTCTTTTCTTCCAAATTAAATGCGCGGGCCTTTAAACAATTCTCTATTCCCTCTTCGACATTGGATGCTAAAGAGACATGAAAATGAATTGATTTGATGGTTTTGGCAATATAGTGTGTGCCAAGGGATTGCAAATTAGGATATTCAGCCGAAAAAAGGTCGAGACGAACGGACAGTTTATCTCCTGCAAATTTTAATCCGTACATTACAAGTCGTTGTCCGTTGACAATGGGTGTTTGTATCGTTAAATCGGTGGAAGGATCTTGTGCCTGAAGATATTGAAAAGTGGTTTCTAACTGTGTAAAGAACAAAAGTTTTTTATCGTGATCTGATTTCGCCATCAGTCCCGATTCTTCAAAAAGAGGCCGGATGATTTCTTTTCTTATTTCGAAATCCCAATCTGTGGGTACAAAGAAAGCATAATGCGGAGGTAAATGTACGTGATCTTTTGCAGTCGTGTCATTTTCTAGGCCGCCCATATCCATACGATAATTGTGCAAGACGTTCATGAGAAATCTGACCCCTGCCCCTTTGATTAAATCGTCATGTACAGCGTGTGTGTATTGTTTTCCTGGGGTTTTAGATTTTTCAAAGTCTTTGAGTCTGCGGTGTATGACGTTTAATTCGGTAAAGATATTGTTTACATGGAAAACGTTCTCATTCGTTTCGGCTTCTAATTTCCTTTGATTAGCTTCAACTCCCCAAGCCAAAACTGTTTTGGTCTCGATATTATAAAGGATGGAAACACTTCGCACTCTATCATAACGGGTGTTTTTATTAGAGTGATTCAATAAAACCAAGTAAGTTATTTTTTTTTACCTGTTACAGTGCGCGCCAGATTGACTTCGGTATCCACTAAAAAATCGATTGATATATAATTGATCCTCATCAAAACCTAATCTTATACGAGTTTATATTTTTTTTATGATGACAGACGCAAAATAATTGATTTTAGCACTTACCGAATGCTATACAATAACTATGTTTAGAATAATTGTATGCTTTTTCAACAGTCGTCTGCATTTTTTTTGCGAAAGAGAAAAAAGAAAAAAAAGAAAATGTCCAAAAACGGGAGATGTATTCCTTTCTAGCAGGCTGAGTTCTAGTGTTACCCTCCATCTGTATTGTGCACCGTATAAAAGAGCTTATTTTAATTATTGTTATTATTTACAACAAGTCTTTTTATCTTTGATTAATAAAAAAATGCGTATAGTTCTTGTTCTTGTTTCGTAAATATTTTTTACTTTATCCTCCCTGAAATGTCAAATCAGGGCGAAATTTTTTTGTTGGGTTGGCAATAGGTTACACAATCATACTTTTTCTAATCGCGCAGATTGATTAGTGCAGCATAGACGATTCAGCTACTTAATGCCAATATAATCCATGACAAAGCTACCATACCTTTTCAAAAAAAAAAAAAAAAAAAAAAAAAATAAAGCAGAAAATTTTTTAATAGTCAAATATATACTGTATATGTTATATATTTTGTCATTTTGTTGCCTGAACGGACCACCGAAGATTGGTTGTTTTATTTTATTTGGGGTAAGCTTTATTTTTACAGTTCAAAGGATGGTGAAGGATTAAAATTCACTGCATGTTATTAGACTTATTTAACATTCCAGAATTATATCAGTACCCATACCTTCTGTTCATGCAAAGCTATGACGTTTCGTCACGTATATAGCATTAAACATACAGCAGAATTTTTAGGACTGTTCCTGCGCATCATTAAAACTGTTTAGCTGATTTAAGTAACTTTATGCTCCTACACACACACGCACGCACGCACCTTGCTTGTGTCTTGATGATTCATTTACAGACGAAAATCTTTTGTTCCATAAGAGCATAAAAGGCCTCGCACATGCAACAAATAAAGGTCGCTCATCTTGATTTTTTATTTGTGTCCTATTTATTACCTCAGCTAAGGTGTATTTACAGCTCGCATACAACAAATTCTTGATTTGATCGGAGAAGCTTCTCTTCCCGATCGGTGATATCGTAACTCAGTGGTATAGCTTTCTGTATCCAACTGTCATTCGTATATCATATTTAGGCCAATCATGCAATCTTTAATATAGAAGTATGTACTCGTAGTAGGAGAAGTTGTATAGCAGTGTACAAGCATATGCTGATATGCAACATCAAAGGTTGTTTTAATTTCGTAATTTATTTATTTAAACGATTTGCTTAATTATTCTTAAGTGAATCGTGCCCAAATACGACAAGCGGCTTCGAATTAAATGGCGAAGATTACTTCAATGCTTTCTCTGACCGCAAGCGCCGTCAACGACTATATGGGAAACTCGGAAGCTCTGAGGTCCTCAAGGTTAAGGACTGGCCCCAAACCCATAATTTGCTAGGTTTATACGACGATTTCATGCGAACTGCACCGGCACCTGAATACTGTAGCGCCTCCGGTTACTTGAACTTGGCTAACCGATTACCAGAAGAGTACCTGCCTTTTGATTTTGGACCCAAGATGTTCATCTCCTATGTCAGCGACAATCACAGCAAGACGGGCAAGACGAATTTGCAGTGCGACATCACCGGTGCTGTTAATGACATGTATTACGCGGATGACGATACTACAAGGGACAAACCCAAGGCTGCATCGATCTGGCACATTTTTCCACACGATCAATTAGGGAAATGTCTAGAACTCCGTATTTTTTTCAAACGTATCATATTTTTTAGAATCACGTGATGGTCTACACGTCGATTGACATGCCATTGGATGATCGATTTCTGTTTTCCATCATATCATTACAAGCTACTACTGGAACGCAGATATACAACTACCAAGTTCCGATTTGCTTGGGGGGGGGGGGTTTTTGCATATGTTTCTTTTGAATAAAGGCCCAAACCTTATGGATGATGAAACAAACAATTAGATCATTCTGACATAAGCTCTTGTTTATCAGCTTATAAATAAAGCTGGTGCACACACTTTAGTCTTCTCTTTTTCTTTTTCCTTAACATATTTCTTCTATCGTATGAAAGTTACCGATAATGTAAAAGGTTAGTTAGTAATGACTCTTCTTTCTTTCAAAAGACGCTAAATTGAAATAGATATATTGCGGCTGCGGCTGCAGCTAGTCTTTGCTATAGGAGGGCGACCTCATAGACAGGGTTCTTGAGTTGTTAGAACTCACGGACTGTGAATAGCAGGGATTGCACTGTAAACAGGTGTAATCATACTGGCTGGCTGATCTTCGCCAGAATTGCTGTAAGTGGTATAAAAAAAATATGTTTGAGAAAAAATACGGAGGTCTAGACATTTTCGTTAATTAGGCCAATTGCAAGAGTATATCCGAAAGTATAAAGATTGTGATCGATTGCATCCAATTTTCGATCATGCTTTCTACATGACCGAGCAAGATATTGAACGCTTGGAAGCCGAGTATGGTGTTGTTCCTTAAACCCTCTACCAAAACCCTGGTGATGCGGTCTTTATCCCAGCAGGCTACGCACACCAAGTGTTGAACTGCTTAAATTCGATCAAGTGCGCGTTTAGCTTTTTAAGCCCTGGAAACGTTGACAGTCGTTTGCTCATCTCGGGTGAACTGCGTAAGCTCAACAAGCAAGACGCCTTACAAGTCTTAACGACTTTGGCGTATTCTTGGGTTAGTCTCAAGTCTAAATAACAAAAGCAACAACTAGAATTAATAAATAAAAAAATTGTATGTTTATAAGGAAGAATTAGTGTATGAATATCAAATATTGTCGAGCAGCTTTGGGTTTCAAAATTGTTTGATTAGTACAGTGAGTAAATAGGTGGTTCATATATAGTGCCAATGTAAATTAATCGAATTTAGAAAAGAACATGAAAAGTCAAAATATATCACAGAATTATTATTTTTTTGGCAAAATCAATTGATATATGTACACAAAACGATGTTTTTATTTTATAAATTACGCATCCACAAGCGAATATGAGGTGTTCCAGCCTCTAAAAAGGTCTGATCATTTCCTTCTTTTAACGCAAAGCCCATCTTTTGATAGAACCCACGTCTAGGATATTGGCTGTGCAAAACAATGGTATTAAACCCATCTATCAAAGAATATAGACCTACTGTCATTATAGAATGTAATTTTAAAACGAATGAATGCACATAAAAGATATCGCTTGAATAGATGTATTTCCTTACTTTTATGCAAATAATTATACAACATCATCGGCAAATTTTCTGTACCTAGGATCAGATTTTATTCACGAATAATACTAGAGAATAATTTACAGGACGGATAGATCACCGAGACATTAGAACCACCCCTTCTCTACCACAGTTTTTTAAATAATAAATTAAATATACATCCCTTTGACAGCCATCATTACACACCATCTTAATGGCTACTTTAATTAGTAAATAAGATTAACAGTGTACCCCGATTCTGTTCCTATGGATCTGTCAACATTACATGAAATAGATTCTTACGGCAATTCGATCCATTTGATCATATTTGGGCAGGAAACCAAGTATGCAGATATACTCCAAGATTTACTCGGGTTGACTCCACGTAACTACCAGAAGCATATTCTTAGTTTAATAAGAAACTGATTGGTTTTATAACAGCAGCGCTTTAGTCTATGTTTACAAATTTTCTTAAAATAGACATCTGTCCCATAATCTTATCTCGCTCTATTTAATTAGAAATTATATGCTCATCCTTCCTCTCATCTTTCTCGTCATCTTTCTACTTTTATTTATGTCATTATACAGAATGCGTGGGTATATCCATCACTGTGGAGAAGTTTAATCCGGTAAAAATGATCTCCACATGGGAAAACATGCTTATTGTTTCTAGCTTTTATTTTTTGTTTGACCTTTCTAAGTCAGACCTGTACATGACAGAAACTATGTGTAAAATATTTCATTGAAGCTTAAGTTTAATACGAGAAGCTTATAAAAATGTTTCACGATAGACTAATTGACAGCACTTACAATAGCTCTGTTTAGCACAATTATAGTAAATCACCGTCTGCAAAAAAAAAAAAAAAAAAAAAAATCCAGTAACGGGAGAATTATTCCATTTTGGTAGGCTGAGTTCTAGTGTTACCCTGATTATGTAAATTTTACACCTTATAAAAGAGCATATTTTTTTTTACAGCAAGTCTATTTATCTCTGAAAAAAAAATCATATTTAATTTTAATTACTCGTTTCACTTCATTAAACCCCTAAAATGTCAAACTATGTAATGCTCGATCTTTTTTTTTTAGAGTTGGCGAACCTGCATTGTAGTCGGTTACACCAGCGCATTATCTTACCAGATAACTATAACACGTAAACCGATCAACATCAGGAGCATAGATGGTTACGCTAAAAAAAATAGGCTTACTCATTGGTTTATCTGATTTTGGACAATGTGATCTATGACCAAGTAACCAGTTTATTTAAAGAGAAAAAGAGACCTAATTGACATATATATATATATATATATACAAAAAAAAGTTTATGTATCTATAAATTACGCATCCACATGCGCACATGAGGTTCGCCACCTTCTAAAAAGATCGCATCATCTCCCTCTTCCAACACAAACCCCATTTTTTGATAGAACCCACGTCGTGGGTATTGACCGTGCAAGACAATGGTATGGAACCCATTTTGTTTACAATGCGCAATGAATGTTTCCACAAGCAATTGACCGATATGAAGACCACGCGCAGAAGAGAGCACACAGAAACGACCGAGTTTGGCTAATCCATCGGGTTTGGGCCATAATCGAATCGTACCTACATCCATAGGTACGCCGTCTTTTTCACATGTTGCTAGCCAATGTAAGCAGACAGGGTCATTTCTAATTATTTTTTTTGGATTTAGTAGAAGAGTCAGTATGACTAATCTTTGTCGTATAATGTGAATAAAATTTTACTCGTCTAATTCGAGTTCAAGAGAGTATCCTTGTTCCTTGACAAAGACATCTTGTCGAATAGCATGCGATCTGTGGATTTCTTCCAGTGGGAGAGGGACAACAACTACGTTTGTATATTCTGACATATTTCCAAAAGAAAAGAAGTAATAGAAAATAAAAGAGAAAAAGGATGGAGGATAATTCGATAGAATTTATAATAAAATTCTGTGACTGAAGAAAAAACTGCCCACCCCCCTTTTTTTATTTAAACAATTTTTTTTTTATTTCCTAACATGACAGAAAAGGCTGTTTTTGACATTACACAATTACCTGCATCGTTTAAAAAGTTTCTTGAGGACAATGACATTGACCCAGCGGTATACACAGTAGCTGATCTCCCTCGTTACATTCGAACCAATACCCATGTGCCACTCTCACGACGCCCAACATTACAAGACCTAAAAGATCAGTTTGAAACTGAGCAAGTTATTCCTGTACCTGGGTTACAAGATTTCTTTAGCGTTCAATTGGGTGATAAGCGTATATCCGATATTTCGGCGTAAGATATATTACACCTCCCCCCAAATTCACATTCTATGTCCACAGTTATTCATTGTTCCCCCCCCCACTCCAGGTACAAGGAACATGCTATTTTTGGCATCGATCTTAGCTCCGCCATCGCCGTACAAGCATTAGAGCTCCAACCCGACGATCAAGTGTTGGATCTCTGTTGTGCTCCCGGAGCCAAACTTTGCATGATTGCTAATCTTTTGGGTAAGGAAGGCTTAGGTACTGCCACAGGTGTAGATTTAGCAGCCCATCGATTAGCCACTTGTCGCTCCTTATTAAAGAAATACAAGGTAGGAGAAAAAGTGAGGTTATTTGAAGCAGATGGCACAACTTTTTCCGTCTTGCCTCCTCAAAGATTAGGTAATCGCGTCATTTGTGCCACAGACAATGAGAAGAAACGTCAAAAGACGACCGTCGTGAAACCCTTTTGGGCTTCCAGGTTGCTTCGCTTCGATGACCAGTCGAGGAGTGGGATTGGCTATGATAAAGTGCTGGTGGATGCAGAGTGTACACATGATGGAAGTATAGCTCACATTCTAAAGGTAATCTTGAATTTAACATCTATAGGTGTAAAAGTGTGCTCAATTCTCCTTCTATTCACCATGTAGTATGAAAAGTGGGGCTGGGATGCGTTTGAAAAGAACTTTATGGACACGGATAGATTATCGAGTATTGCGGGTTTACAACGTGATTTGATGAAACGAGGATGGGAACTGTTAAAGAAGGGAGGCACCATGGTGTACAGTACTTGCTCTTTGACGATTGGACAGAACGAAGCCAATGTTGCTTGGTTTCTAACGCGTTACCCGGAAGCTAAATTAGCCTCGATACCAACCTACGGTATCCAAAAGGCCACCATGAAAAAGCAAACGAATGAAGCGTTACAAGGCGAGATTGAAAAATATTGTTTACGTTTTGATCCTATCCAAAGTCGAACCAGTGGGTTTTTTTTAGCAAAGTTTATTAAAGATGAAGAAGAATAAAAAAAAAGAAAGATTTAAAGTGCTTTTTTATCAAGAATTTCACTCATCATATCCCAATCCTTATCAAGGATCTTTGATTCTGTTAATGTTGCTGGATTAGGTTGCATCACACTATCATCTGGTCCTGCCTCATACTCTTCTTCCTCCTCCTCCTCTTCTTCTTCATGTAGTGTTTCTTCTTGTGGTGCTTGTTCTAGGATACCTAATTCAATCTCCTTGCCTAAATCCTTGATAAATCGATCAATGCGACGATGGTAACCGAAAAAGAGTTTATGCGAGACTCTGACCATGGGTTTTTTAATGACACCTTGCTCTGTAATCTTTAACTTGACTTGTTTCTCACCGATGGGTTCGATGAGAAAGGTCCATGAGCCACTAAAAGTGGAATTGGAGAGCTCTTCTTCACCAGGGGCAATATAAGGTCTTTCTTCCAGCACCCGAATGAGCTTACGTTCCTTTTCTTGTTCAATGTGCATGACCACCGTACGACGATCTTTTTTTTCAGTGTATTCTACAAAGGTCATTCTGGATTCGTCTTCATACTTGTTGATATCATTTTCGAATTCGTCATAACGGACCGTGACCTTGTCAATATGGCTACGCCAAGCCGGGTAATCTTCTACGCTGGTCAAGATGGCCCATAGAATCTCTGCTGTCGTGTTATATACAGTTGTGCGGGAAACAACATGATCGCTAGGTAAAAGTAATCCAATGCCATAAAGTAAAAGGGGTATCGTAGGTACCAGTATTAAACAGGTAACCGCAAAGGCTGTTATCATTTTTTTTTTTTTTTTTTTGGTTTTGTTTTGTTTGTTGTGATTAAAAAGAGAGAGAGAGAGAGAAAAAAAAAAGAGAGCGATTTTTTTTTATTGAACCCCACCCACCCACTTTATCACTCACTCTTTTTTTTTTTTTGACACGAGACTCATGTCTGCTGCTGGTAAAATTATCATATTATTTTTCCTAATAAAGACTGTCACTTACCAACTTTTTTTTTAAAGCAGTTCTTTACACTGTCGGCATATTGACAGGTAACTTTTTTTTCACATTATAAAAATTGGACATGTCACTCATCAACATACAGTAAGCGATTCTGCTTCTGCCGACCACGCCCTTGATAAAAGCGGTCCTCTCTTAAAAACTCTCTTAGTGGAAACAGGAAAATACGCTGTCCTAAACAGAACTGTTGTACCCGATGAAATAAATGCTATTCAAAACATCATCAAGACTTGGTCCAATCTTCATCTTGTCATCATTACAGGTGGAACAGGTTTTTCTCCCAGAGACGTTACTCCTGAAGTATATATCTTTTAACCCCCACCCCCACCGATTTGAAACCCCGTTCACTCACTCACACACACTCTCCTCTCTTTTTTATACATAGGCTGTCAAACCTTTATTGACAAGAGAAACACCGGGTATCACACACCTTTTATTATCTTCCTCCCTTGCTGTGACACCCTTTGCCGCACTTTCAAGACCCGTGACGGGTATCCGTGACAAGACCATGATTATTACCTTACCCGGTAGCCCTAAAGCCTGTCAAGAAAACATGAGTGCCATCCTAAACCTTTTACCTCATGCGCTTGATCTTTTAACAGACCAGAAATCCGTGAAACAGTTCCACGAGAAACTTCAACAGCAACAGCCACAACAGTCAGAGGAGACACCAAAGGAGCCAAAGGAGCCATCAAAGGAAATCCATCGATGCAGACATGATCGAGAGGAAGACTCGACACAACTCTCGGGTCAGTCTGCTCTTTTAGAAACACCTGTATCTCGTCGTTTACGCAGCTCACCTTACCCTGCTATACGCATTGATAGAGCAATCAAAATTGTAGGAGAACATGCGCATCGTTTGAATATCATGAGCATGCCCGTATCCCAGTTCTTACCAGGCTATGTCTTGGCAGAGAACGTTTCCTCTCTTGAGCCTGTACCCGGATACCGTGCTTCCACTGTCGACGGATACGCTGTTCACGGTAAATTGTCCCCACCGCCTTTTTCATTTCTATTTTCTTTTGTCATGCAGTATAACTAATCCCCCAAAAAACAATTTAGTTGAGGATGGACCTGGTATTTACCCAGTAGAATCCGTATCTCTTGCTCAAGCTACCACCTGCACCACATTAAGTCGAGGCAAAATAGCACGTGTGACCACAGGTGGTATGGTACCTGATGGTGCCAATGCTGTTATTATGGTGGAAGACACCAAACTGATCCGATCTTCAGAGGACGGTCAACATGAATTGGAGATTGAGATTTGTGCCTCTGCACATACCGGTGAGAATATCCGTGAAAAGGGTTCAGATTGTGAGGTAGGACAATTAATTGCACGTCAAGGACAACGTGTGGGTAGCGAATTAGGTACGTTGGTCTCTGTGGGTGTACGTCATGTAAAAGTGTATCGTAAACCTCGTGTGGGTGTCTTATCCTCTGGAAACGAAGTCTTGGATCATATTCATACCGATGTATTGAAACCGGGTCAAATTCGTGATACAAACCGTATGACGCTTTTAGCTGCTATTGCTGTGGCTGGTTATGAAGCAGTGGATCTGGGAATTGTGGATGACGATGTGGATGAAATGACAGAGAGATTAGAAGAAGCACTTTCTAAAGTGGATGTCTTGATCACAACAGGAGGTGTATCCATGGGAGAAGCTGATTTTATGAAGCCAATTCTGGAACAAAAGATGGATGCCACTGTACATTTTGGCCGTGTCTTGATGAAACCAGGTAAACCTACCACTTTTGCTACAGTACCTCAAGGAAAACGAGGAGAGAAATTAGTTTTTGCTTTGGCTGGTAATCCAGTCTCTGCCATGGTGGGTTTTCATTTGTTTGTGGTACCCGCCTTGAGAAGAATGGCAGGTTGGGAGAAACCAGAGCATGGGTTGGTGCCCGTAAAGATTGAAGAGGATATTCACTTGGATGCTCGACCCGAATATCATCGTGTACAGGTCAGGATCGACCATGGGGGTTTGGTGGCAACGTCTACAGGGGCTCAACAGAGCAGCCGTATGTTGAGTTTAGTAGAAGCCAATGGTTTACTTCAATTACCCATGCGTACCCCTGAAATCACTCTTTTACGCAAAGGAACGTCTGTTCCGTGTATCTTGATTGGAAGCTTGACAAAATAAATAAATAAAAAAAGTTGGCCACCAAGGGAGTTATTCGAGGGATATAGTATCTTTTTTTGTCTGTACGTGTAAGGGGAAGGCAGTATCATACTGTCCTAAAAAAAGAAAAATATCGTATTTTATACATGAATTTGGGGTCTATTGTTTATTTCATGCAAAAATCTGTATTTCTGCATTAAAAATAAAAAAGCATACATAAAAAGAGACAACACTTTGTTATTTGTCCATCATTATGCTTATGAATTCATTCTTTGGTTTCATATAGACACAACAGAAAAACATGTATTTTGCCACTCCTATTGTTTTACATCTCCTGGATACTTGTCAAGTTTTTGTTTTTTTTAAGAAAAAAAGTAACAACCGCTAAATAAATTAATCCGTCTTTTCCTCCCCCCCTCCCTCCCCTCCGAGAGATGCAACACCCCTTTTCTTACATGTCTTATGGTGCCATTTAAATACAAGTCAAAAATTATAAGCGTATCCTTTATTCTACCTCTCTCTCTCCCTCTCTCTCTCTCTCTGTCTCTCTCTCTCTTTTAAAAGGATGCATGGAAAATTGACGCTAGGACAAGTATTTTGCCAACCCATTGTCCCCATTTCATTCTTTGTAAGCTTCAGTAGTCTGATCTGCTTCTTCTTTTACTGTATCAAGAGCGGCTTTACAAAGACAGATAAACAAATCAGTTGGATCCTCACATTTGCCAGCAGTCTTGTCTGTACCATCACTTCCATCCCCTTCTTTCTCTTGTTTTGGCGCTCTGGCTGGGACATGACTCAGCTAGGCATAGATTCAAACTATCACACAGCTCTTGTCTGTTTCTTTATCTCTTACCTAATCCTGGATCTTTCTTTGGGCTCCATCTATTACCGCAACCGTATCACGTTGCTCACAGGCTGGATTCATCATCCATTGTACATTGGTATTCTTATCTGGTTACTACGGTCAAAATCTTCTTCCTTCTTCAGCACCAATTGCTTATTGGAATTACCTACCCTTGTATTGGCCTTGGGTTCCTTTCGAGAGAAATGGAGGTGCGATATATTGTTTGCTTCCTCGTTTTTTCTATTGAGGTTGGTATTTCATGCATACATGATTGTGGCTTTAAAGCAAAGACATCGGTTAGAGACTCTATGGCTTGTGGCCGTTATTGTCTTTCCATTACATCTCTATTGGTTTTATGGTAAGGGTACATCTTTTTTTTTACATCACACACAAAATGTTCGTATATTTATCTCTTCTTATTTTTAAAGGCATTGTCACACAACAAGTGAAAAGATATGCGGCTCATTGGCCTGTCTTTTGTAAAACTACACCTGCCATCATCACCCGTCGTCGACCTAAGCATTCTTTCCTAGATAGAATCTGCACCGTTTAATCATTGTAACTTTATCCTTTATTCCAAATAAAAAAAAACATGTATAAAAAAAAAATACAGAGTTTTTATTTTATTATTAAATATAAGAATCATTGATCCAGTTTCCTTCTTCATTCTCTTCTTTCACATCCTCCTCTTGATCGTCTTCATCCGTATTGGTCTTGATACGAGTCGCTACATCATTCAAGATACGTATACCATTTCCTACAAATCCTTCACTGAAGCTTCGCATGTTCTTTCCAATTTCAATGACCTTGGTAAAATCAAAGAGCTCCTCCCCGTCGTCATCCTCCTCTTCGGTAACAGCTGTACGTTGTGATTCTGGCCCTGCAAGTGCGGAAAAGTCTTCACTGATTTGGTTCATAAATCGAGCAAGTGTTGGTGCCACATCCATTAACGAACTTGTTCTTCTATGCAGCGTTCTTGTGCCTGGGCCTGCCATATCACTACCCAAAAAAAAAAAAAATGTTTATTAAAAAAAAACGGAGTGGCTCAATAACATGCAAACATCAAAATAAAAATAAAAATAAAAGAAATAAACAATGGGGGTGGTGGGATGTTTTATTGAATGGTGGGGGATGCTGGAAAAAAAAACTTTTTTTTTTTTTTATATATATATATATTACCTGGAAACAGTAGTGGTAGAAGGATCTTGTTTTAATAAAGCGATTTTTCGAAGAGTTTCTTCCGCATTATCCGCTTCTTCATCATCCGAATCTTGATTCATGATGATATTCTTTTTAATAAATGCCAACTTTTCAGTGAAATCATCTAATTTATCGCCTAGTATGGATTGCGCTGCGTTGGAAACAATCGATGATTTGCGTACGTGTGTTGCTTGTAATGGATCTGTCATAATGGGTGTCTCTGTGGGTGTCTCTATGCTGATAGGAGTTGTCACTGTAGAAGCAGCAGAAACAGAAGCAGTAGCAGTAGCAGTAACAGCAGCAGAAACAGTAGCAGTAGCAGTAGCAGTAGCAGCGTCGGTTTCTTGTTTTTTAAGAGCTAGGAAATCTTGCTCGGTCATGGAGAACCTCGAGAAACGACTGGTATTGTTGGATCGACTGGTGGTGGACATGAGAGGTTGTTCGCCATACATGGATTTCTCAAACGAAGGTTTTTTATGAATCATGGTAGGTGGTAGTTCGTTGGATAACTGAGGTAATGGTAATAAATGCAAAACTTCTCGTTCAATCTGTGGTATCTTTTCCTGTTTCTTTGGTATCTCCTCCTCTGTCACTGTCACTATAGTTTCTTCTTGAAGTGATTGTTCATCAGATTTATCATCATCATCATCGTCGGAAGCAGCATCAGCAGCAGCAGAAGCAGCTTGATGTAACTCTGTCCAGTCAGGCTCGTTTTCATACTTTTGTCGACTTGACTCCTGTTCTGTGACCTGGGTGCGGGAGAGTAAAAAAAAAAAAGTTTAATTTATGAAAAAGAGGAGTTTGTATGCCCTCTTTTTGTTTACCTCGATTAATTGTTCTTCCTGTGAAGGTAGCACAATTTTCGGTGGTTCTGGTTGTTCGTCTACTCTTGCAAATGGGTTGCGAGAGAGGTTAGCCGGATGTTGTAAGAAATGAGTAGATTCAATGTGAAATGGAGCAATGTTTTGTTCTTCTTCCTCCTCGTGGTCCGAATCGTCTTCAGGTAACTGAATACCTCTTGTTCGAAAAGAACTACAACAAGGAATACTCCAACGGGATCTGGGTTCTTCTCTCTGTAGCTGAATACGTTGTTGAAACATTGCTGGTTTTAAGAAGGAAGAAAAAAGAGAGAGAGAGAGAGATAGATAGAAAGATTTTTTTTTTTTACTTTGTTCCCCCCAGTCTTGTAGGACAGTTTGTTTGTATCACCTCATTTTATACCAGCTTTTATATTATGCTCACATGCTTTGGAACTCCATCCTGTACAGCGCATCACTTTAGCATCGTCGGAAATGATCCCCATCTATTTTAAACCAAAAGAAGAGGGCCTTTCTTTTTTTATTCTTAGTACTTTACATGCTGCTGACAGGATTTTAGAGATCAAGTGTGTGAGTTTCAACCTTATACTTGTCAATCTGTTTATTTACTTTTTTTTTTTGCAAATAAAGAGGACAATGTTACACACACGAATCGTTTTTTTTTTATAAAAAAAAAGATATTCTCAACTGAAAGCTTGTGTCCCACATGAAATCGAAGTGACATTCGGAGAGTAGATCGTTTTTTATACAAGAAAGAAGAAACAAGTGATTTTTTAAACGGGTGAGATTAGTCACATGGCTTTTTTGGGCTATCTGTCATGATGATTGTATCTCTGGCTTATTGATATTTGTATATATACGCGTGATAAAAGAGGAGAGGAAAAACTCACGAGAACAAAAATCCTTTTGTCTCTCTCTCTTTTTCTTTTTCTTTAGTTCCATAAAAAATATGTATCCTCAAAGACCGTCTCTCCCACCATTGTACTTTCCTCCACCTCCACCCCATTTTCATCATTCGCCTCCTCCTCCGTCCCATTTTCATCATTCACCTATTCCCAGAGGTAATTTTCATGTACCTACACAAATCATTCGTCAGCAGCAATATCAATATCATCTGCAAAGACTGCAACAACAACAACAACAACAACAAAGGAGAACGAGTCGTCATGGTAACGATCTTCGTTATCGTCAACCAAGTACGGCTTCTTCTTTCCAGAAAAAATATGTTTCAGGGGTAGGAGACGGTCTTAAATCTCCTCAAAGTATCAGTGATCCAAGGCAACCTCCATTTTCCTTGATGCGTGGATTCAAGAAGGCTACCACTTGGTATGCGATTAAAAAGAAATACACATACATACATACATACATACACAAAAAAAAAAGCCCATTATTGACACTTAAGCCCTTTTTTACACACACAAACAAACTTATAAAAATAGGATTGGCAAGACATTTTGTTTTTGCGCTACAGACGATAACAGTCATATCATTGATATCAACCACATGCAAAAGAAAGAAAGAGTAGATTCTACAATAAAAAAAAACTGAATTTGGGTTTCTTTTTTTTTTTTACTGCAGATTTTAAAAAAACATTGTTGTTGCTTCCCCCAGTAGCGTATTGTTGTTGTTGTTGTTGTATAGGATTCCACACACACAAAAATAAAAAGAACGAAAACGCGACAGGATTTTTTGAAAAAAAATAACAAATTTAGAAAACAAGAGCAGCACCCTTGGTCTTCTTATCACCACCTAATTCGAAGTGCTTACATCTCTTGATAGCGAGTTGCATCTTGTACTTACAGGCTACACATAATCGATCGTTAGTATTTCTCTTTGTACACACACACACACACAAATTAAAAATAAAAAAACTTACCGGTACACTCAAGACGAAGGACAATCTTCTTGGTAGTCTTAGCTTTCTTGTGGAAAACGGGCTTGGTTTGACCACCATAACCGGCTTGCTTACGGTCATAACGTCTCTTACCTTGAGCAAAGAGAGAAGCCTTACCGGCCTTGTATTGAGTGACCTTGTGAGGGGTGTGCTTTCTACACTTGGAGCCCTTGCAGTAGGTGTTACGGGTCTTGGGAATGTTGACCTAATTTAAAGAATGTTAAAACTTTCATCAAGCTCTCTCTTTTTTCATCATCAATCCGCCTCCATGGTTTCTCATCTTTTCTCTCTCTCTCTCTTTCTCTCTCGGTCGCTGCAAAATAAATTACTAAATGTTCTCCCCCCAACCTCATGGAATTTGATGATGGGAGGCCATGCCCCGGCTAGGTTGATAAAATAATTCCTTCATTTTTTTTTGTTGTTGTTGGTTTTTGTATGAGAGAGATAGATGATGTGGGATTCGCCATGGTGGATGGATGATGTGGGATTTTATTTTTTTAACAAGTGTCAACCTACCATGTTAAATTCAACTGTATGCCAAAAGAGAAGGAACTATGCCAGATACCATTCAGACCTCTACACTTTAATCCCGCGCACACACCCAATCCCCCCACCCCCCACCTCCCCTCTCCCCCGTTGCACACTAGAGGACCTGTCTGAGGTCCGGTCCGGAACTGAAGTGCTTTTGTTTTCCTCCTCCCTCCCTCTCGGAGAGTAGCACAAACAAAAGATCCAAACCTGTCACTTTTTTTTTGAGTTTGCATAAGTGCATTCCTCCATTTATCACAGTTTGGATTCCCTCGGTCATGAGGCATATCTTTTTTCACTGTTTTTACTACTGAAAAAAAAAAAAAATTCATTGGCAAACAATAGCTGAAATAGTCAGGGCAATCAAAGTACAAATAAATTCATTCTGTTTTATAAATAACACTCTCGTGTCTATTTCTATCATAAAAACCATTGGAACACACATAGATAAAACTCAATCCCATTTTTTTTTTTAATTTTACATCATATACCCCCCCAACATTTATCGTGCGCTACCATAGTAGCGATTCCACTCCCGGCACAATCAGTACAAGCTTGTTTTGATTGGCTGAAATTTGCCTTGCCCATAAAAAGCAACAAGGGGTTGTCAGATTTTTTTTTTTTCACTTCTTCTTGCAAACACCTTTTTTTTTAAAAAGAGAACTCGCCCATGCTTAAAGTTCGTTCGACGTTTAGTCTACTCCAGCATAAACAACTACCAGCCACGTTGGTGGTTGGTTCAGCACGTCAGTACGCTACACGTAAATTACCCGTGGATTTTGCAACCATTGAAGAGAAATGGCAGACGCGATGGAAGCATGCGACACCAGCGGCTGTGGATCCCAGTAAACCCGATTATTACACACTGTCCATGTTTCCTTACCCAAGTGGCATGTTGCACATGGGTCATGTGCGTGTCTATACCATTAGTGACACCATTCAACGTTTTCGAAAAATGAAGGGATACAATGTCCTCCATCCTATGGGTTGGGATGCCTTTGGTTTACCTGCCGAGAACGCTGCTATCGAAAGAGGTATCCATCCCGCTGAATGGACCGTGAAAAATATTGCCATTATGAAGGAACAAATCTCGAAATTATGTATTGGTTTTGATTGGTCTAGAGTAAGTTCCTCTCTCTTTTTGTTCCTGAAACCTTTTTTTTTTTGACATAATTTTTTTTTTTTACACAAAAGGAAGTATCGACGTGCGATCCAGAATATTATCGATGGACACAGTATATTTTTTTGGAAATGTATCATGCGGGATTAGCTTATCAAAAGGAGGCCGTCGTGAATTGGGATCCTGTCGATAAGACCGTGCTTGCAAATGAACAGGTCGATCATGAAGGAAAATCATGGCGTTCCGGTGCTCTTGTTGAAAGAAAAAAGTTGAGACAATGGTTCTTTAAAGTCACCGAATTTGCTGATGTAACGAGTCGTAACTATTTCCTTTAGTAGTTCTTACCCACCACTTTCATCTATTTACCCTCTTTTTTTTTTTTTTACCTTAGGATCTTTTAAAAGATATCGATCGCTTGGAAAATTGGCCTGAACGTGTAAAGCAAATGCAAAGAAATTGGATTGGAAAGTCAAAGGGTGCTGAATTTGACTTCAATATTGTAAGACAAAGAGAGATGCGGGGGGGGGGATATCCATTTGGAGCGAAAGAGAGAGACTGAACTTTTTCATCTTTATAGACTTCATCCAATGCTGCCAATTTAGAACCCATCAAGGTATTCACCAGTAGACCCGATACCATGTTTGGTGTACAATATCTTGTACTTGCTCCTGAACATCCTTTAGTCACCAGAGAGTAAGACCTTTTTTTAAAAAAAATATATTATCATATCCTCTCTTTTTTTTTTTACTCACACGTATCTAAAAAAGAAACCTTCCATCCGAACAAGCAGATTCTGTATTAGATTTCGTCCAAGACCTTAACAAGAAACAAAATATGCAAGAAGCCGAAGAGAATAAAAAGGGTGTATTCACTGGCTTGTATGCACTTAACCCTTTCACCAACGAGGATATCCCAGTCTACGTTGCCCCTTATGTCCTTTCCGATTATGGTACGGGAGCTGTCATGGGTGTTCCCGCTCATGATAAGCGTGATTTCGAGTTTTGTAAAGTCAATGGAGTCGTCGACCAGATGCGGTACGTTGTTGAACCCGCCATCAAGGACTTGGATCAGTCAACCGGCGTCGATACCAGCGTTCCCTATGTGGCTCAAGGTATTCTGACCGCTGCCTCAGGTCCTTATCAGGGCATGAAATCAAAGGAGGCTGGAAAAGCAATCTTAAAAGCGGCCCAAAGTATGGGCGTAGGTCATCCTGCTACACAGTTTAGATTAAAGGATTGGCTCTTGTCTCGACAGAGATATTGGGGTGCACCTATCCCTATCATCCACTGCCCTTCATGCAAAGTAAGTTGACTTTTTTTTTTTTAAAAAAAAAAAATAGGGTACATATCTATAGATTCCCCTCCACCAATTTTTTAACACACATACACACACAAAAAGGTGGTGCCTGTTCCAAAAGAAGATCTTCCAGTCAATCTTCCATTAGATGTTGAATTTTCCGGTAAAGGACAATCCCCACTTGCTCGTAAAGAAGATTGGGTGAACTGCAAGTGTCCAAAGTAAGCTTTTCCTTTCTCCCCCCCTTTTCTTATATATATATATATAAAGGCTAATAGAATAACATAGGTGTCAAGGACCTGCAAAACGAGAGACAGATACGATGGATACATTTGTGGATTCGTCCTGGTATTTTATGAGATACACAGATCCTAAAAATAAGGAATTGTAAGTTAATGAAAATATCCATTGTTCAAGAATCCTAAAATCTTTTTTTGTTACTCGGGTGGTGAATTGAAACAGACCATTTGATCCAGTCAAGGCCTCTTCTTTGTTACCTGTGGATATTTATATCGGTGGTGTAGAACATGCCATTCTTCATCTCTTGTATTCCCGTTTCTTTTCCAAGGCATTGTTGAAACAAGGCGCGTATCAAGAGTTACCCAATACTAAACCTGGTAACGGTGAACCATTTAATGTCTTACTCACTCAGGTAAACCATCTATATATATCTATTTAAACGATACAAATACAGTCAAACTCATATGGAAATTTTTTTAGGGTATGGTTCATGGTCGTACTTATAAAGATCCCAAGACCTCAAGATTCTTGAAGCCTGAGGAAGTAGACGTATCAGGTAAAACATATTTGTAGAAAGGGGATTTTGTGTTTATTTTCTAACCCTGCTCAAAAAAAAAAAAATCAAGATCATGATAATCCAAAAATCATTGCTACCGGTGAGCAACCTTTGATTTCATTTGAAAAGATGTCCAAGAGTAAATATAACGGTGTTGATCCTGTTGTAAGTGACAATGTCCAAAAAAAAATTATATCTTTACTAACAATCGATGCCTTTTTATATACATATATAGTCGGTTGTAGAGGAGTGCGGTGTTGACCCTACCCGTCTTCATATCTTGTACAAGGCACCTCCTTCTGAAGTTCTCGAATGGGAAAGTGACAGTATCATTGGTATGCAACGATGGTTATCCAAGGTCCTCAAGCTTTCCAAATCCACTACCCTCACATCCAACGAGATACCAGCTCTTACCTCCATGTCAACCGAAGAAAGAGAAATGTACAGAGTGACTAACCATACCGTCAAACAAGTCACCGAGAGCATGTCCAATTCGTATTCTTTCAATACCGCTATTTCGGATCTCATCAAGCTGTCCAACCATGTTTCTTCATCGTCTGTTGAACCTGCCTCCGCTGTGTACCAGCATGCTGTTCAATCGCTGGTGAAAATGATGGCCCCCATGACACCTTCCATGAGTGAAGAATGTTGGGAATCGTTGCACGGACAAGGTGAGAAGAGTCACAGTGTACTTGAACAGACATGGCCTACATTTGTACCAGAAGCACTTGAAAAAGATCAGGTGGATTGTATTGTACAAGTCAATGGTAAGACACGATTAAGTATTACTGTGCCTAAAGCATTGGCTGGAAATGCACAAGAAATTGAAAAACTTGTGAGAGCTTCCGAGATCGGTCAAAAGTGGTTGGCAGATAAACCTGTTCGTAAATTGATTTTGGCAAAGAAGGGTGAATTGATCAATTTTGTACTTTAATTTATGTAAAAAATATATAAAAAAAAAATGTAGAATTTCAAATAAATAATCGTTAGTGGGTATAAAAAAATACGCATCCGTTACTATGCTTTGGTTGAAAAGTGGAGGCTCTTTTTTTTTTTTTTTTTCGGGAATATATCCCCCCACTTGATTTTTGTTGGTTAGTTAGTTAGTTAGGGTTAAGCTTAAAGTTAGGGTTAGGGTAATGGATCTATCTCGTCCGTTTTTTTGAAAAATGGATGAGGTCTCGTATACATAAACGGGATATGTACTCAATCTCAGGGCTTAAATTCAGTTATTGTGACATATAGATTGCTAGACCTCATCCATTTTTTTAAAATTGTCTATTTTGTTACAGACAGAGCTTTATACGTACAGAGGTTTTTTTTTTTTTTTCGTCCACCCCACACCACCTTCACGTACAAAAAAAAAAGGACCTTCTATTACTTTGACATCCTCTCCATCAATTATTAAACTTAAATGACATTCACTCTTTTCGCAATCGAGCACATGAGACTCAGTCCATTCGTCGATACATGTCGTTGCCTTTATTAATCTTTCAATAACATACCTTTCAACTCTGTGGAAATCGATATAGATTTATAAATAAAAACAAGAAAATTATCAAACTTGCAAAAATTAACTAAGGCTTTATTAAACAAATAAAAGGGGGTCTTTATATACGCATTATTTCAGACATTGATCACAGATGGGCTGATGACGGTCGTGGGTAGATTCACCTAGATAATACTCGGATGTAATGATCCCATATAGAAAGGCCATAATGAGATGTCAATAACAATAACAGTAACATTCATTCTTAAACTGTGTATGTCTTGTAGCACTATATTCAGGGGAAAATGTAGTTCTTAATTCAGATAACTGTGGCACCTCAATGTGGCTGATGTAACCTTCATATGTTTTCATATCAATGTTATTATTTAAATGTATGTCTTATACTCGTATGAAGGATGATATGAGATCAAGCCTATACATAAAGTAAATGATCAGTATTTAATATAACAGTATCAATAAGAATTATTTTTAGGATTATTAAATGGAAGATGTAAGAAGTGCAGATAGAGTCATATATTAAGTATACAGCCTCGATCACGACACTGACAGAGGAAGGATCGTTATTTACAACAGTCTTCAGCTTGGACCAAAACTCTTCGACCGGATTTAAAAAAGGAGAATAAGGTGGCAAAAAGAGAAGTTTATAACCACGTTTCCCAACCCAATCTTCAATAAGTGCAGCCTTGTGATTGGATGCATTGTCAAGAACAAGATATGTGTAGTTCATCTTAGCCGCATCCAGTGTCGTAAGGACCTGCTCTATGTATTCAAGTATTACCATTCTTTGCAGACAGCTAACTCGATTTTCCGACGCAACGACTGATTTCCGACTGTACCCAACTACCTGGTATCCATCTTCCTTCAAGTCATTGATGATTTTGTGGTGATTTGGTAATACTTGTAAGATATCCTCTGCTACAGAAACTATAATAAAAAAGAAATCAGTACTTTTTTCTTCTTCTTGTTTTTTAACTGACCATAGTTGACATTGTGCAAGACATTCAATTGTCTGCTTCGAGCTCTGATTTCTGTGCTTGTTTTGTCCTTGCATATCTTTATTTTATTCAATATGAGCAACACACGTTTACGTCTTACAATTTCCCAAAAAATTGAAATTTTAGATCAGTTTGGAATGGGAAACACCAATCAGATAAAGCTCGAAAAATGGGCACAAAAAAAGTTTGATTTAATAAAGCCTCTTTCACAACAAACTGTGTCAAACATCCTCAACAATGCCGATCAGTTGTATTCTAACATTGTTGTTATCAAGAATAGCAAGAGTTTGAAGCTACCCAAGTATCCTCAACTTGACGAAAAAGTGGAAAAATTCGTGAATCATATGAATGATGACTGCAGCATACCAGTAAACCGTGCCTGTATCATCGAGTACGTCAAGCGCATCGCTCGTTCAAAGTACTCCATCACTGATGATATTACCTTTTCTGATGGATGGCCTTCCAAGGTCTTCAAACGTCCCGGTTTAAAATGTAGACCAACTCATGGTGAATGTGCCTCTGTTGATGTCAATTCCCAAAGCATTCAAGACCAGTTTGACAAAATTCGGGAAGAATTGACGGATTATCCTCTTGCTGATATTATGAACTTTGACGAGACCAGATTGTACTACAATCAACCACCAAGAAGAACAATTTGCTCACAACCACTTGGTGGGTTGAAGAAAAGTAAGACCCATGTGACTGTGGGGTTACTTTGCAATGCAGATGGTACCTACAAAGGCCATCCCATTGTCATTGGGCAATTCAAAAGCCCTCGTTGCTTCAAGGAAAACCCCAAAATGCTATCAATGACAGCTATTGGTACCCGCCGTTACGTGGAGTATCGCCACTCGCCCAAGGCTTGGATGACCACTGAGATCTTTATTTTTCTTTTTGGCTCAATCGATGTCAAATCAACGTTGTTTTTATTTAGCTATTGACTGAATCCTAGAAGAGCTTTCTTGTCAAACTTAGATGTGAATTTCCAGATTACTGATAAGATGTCCTTATCATGCACAGAAATTAATTTATAACGTGGATCGAAAAGATATTCCTCTTTTCGATAAATGTGATTTAAGAACTCTACAATCTGACTATCATTTTCTGCATTATAAATTTAGTTAAATTACACTTTATTATTTTAATTTCTTTCAAGCTTTACCAAACATCAAGTCTTCTTTATCTTCCCTCGTAGCTGCTTCATTGGTCTTAGCTGCTTCGTCTTCTAGTTCTCGTTTGAGTTTGTAAAGTTTGTAGACTCTTGAGCCATAAATCCGAGACCTACAAATAAGCAAAGGATCTTCTGGGTTGCTCGTATAACACAGTTCAACGTCTGGCGATTCCTCAATATATTCTAGACATGTCTTGACGTTGGATTCTTCGTAAGATTTGCAGTAAAATAAACAGCTTGCTTCTTCTTTGGAAATCATGATTACGTTTATTTTTTAAAAAAAATTAAAGTTAAGCAGTGCAAAAGGGAAATGTCTAGACCTCCGTATTTTTTTCAAACGTATTTTTTTTTATACTACTTACAGGAATTCTGGCCAGAAGACCAGCAGGCCAGTATGTTTGCACCTATTTAAAATGCATCCCTGCTATTCACAGTTCGTGAGTTCCAAAAACTCAAGAACTCTGCCTAGGAGGTCGCCCTCATATAGCAAAGACCAGCTGCAACCGCAAAATCACAATATATCTTTTTTCATTTTAGCTTCTTTTCAAAGAAACAAGAGTCATTACTAACTAACTTTTTTACGTGATCTGTTACTTTCATACGATTAAAGAAGTATGTTAAGGGAAAAGAAAAGGAGAAGAATAAAGTGTGTGAACCAGCTTTATTTATAGATAAACAAGCTTATGTCAGGATGATTTCATTTGTCTATTTTATCATCCATAATGTTTGAGCCTTTACTTAAAATAGAAACACTTGCAAAAACCTCCCAAGCAAGCCAGAGCTTGGTAATTGTCTATCTGCGTTCCAATAGTAGCTTGTAATGACAGTGAAGCAGATTTTATGGAAAACAGAAATCGATCATCCCATGAAGTTTAGATGATATGGCATGTCAATCAACGTGTAGACCATCGCGTGATTTTAAAAAATACGTTTATTTGAAAAAAATACGTTTTAAAAAAATAGGGAGTTCTAGACATTTCCGTGCAAAAGCCCGGTTAAAGAAGAAAAGAGAAAAATAATAGATTGGCGCAGCAATTTATACTCCCTCTGCCAGAAACAAAATGACTGGTTCTCTCATTCCATGTGAAATTATGTAATAACATAATCAAAAAGTGTAATTGTTTCATATTTGAAGAACGTAATAAAATCTATTTGAAATAAAGCTCTTACTCTTTAAATGATAGCACTCCTACACTTATATCGTAATATGTATTCCTCTTTTTTTTTTCTTACCAGTGAGATTTTCCTTGTGAGACAGGTTTATTTTACAAGTGAATAGAAATCCCTTTGTTTACACTGCAACTAACTTTGTGTTATTTTAGTGTAGTAATCAATTAATTAACATAAATTGACTTTCTGAAATAGAGGAACTCTTTCGTACGAACGGATATCACTCAACGGTTGTCCGAACCAAACCTTAAAAGAATATAGTCGCTTGCATGATGGGGAATTATGGCAAACAATACAGTTTTTTCTTTTTAAAAGAAAAAAAAATCGCGTATCTTAAGGTTACCTAATATAAATAAAACTTCCCACCCATAATTTGCTTAAAGTATAAAAAAAAAATAACTGATATAACTGTTGACAACCCAAAGTATATTGGCTTGCATCAGGATCAATGCATGCTTTCTTGCGTTTTATGACGGCTGATTTGCCTCTCACAGGCATTTGAATTATTTAAGAAGTGAAATATCCGTTGTTTGTAAGAAAATAGTTGCTAAATTAAATGAAAAAAAAAATCCTTTATTCACTGCATAAATTGCTCTTTTTTTTAGATCTGAAATTTTAATTTAACAGATATGACGGATTAGACATTTTTATAATAGCTCGAAAGAGATGTGATAATTAAAAACTTGATGAAATGGTTAAAAAGGCATTTAATACACCAGGAAGACAAAGAGTAGACACAGAAACGGCCGATATTTTATCACATATGGTAAAAAGCACTGAAACGAGAAAATAAACAAAGAGGCGGAGACTAGTATAATTAAAATGATGGGTCACTGAAGGAAAAACTGGAAGCAAGTAAAAAAATAAACTTGGACAAAGAGGAGGCCGCATTTCCATCTACAATAAAGGGAGCAATTTCAGAGTTGGTACAGCGTTGACACAAGTTTTAGAAAAAGACTGAGAGAATGGGCCTGGGACGGGATACATGAGCTTTATTACTTGTTCCAGTAGCTTGCATGATAATACTAAGAACATAAAAACCTAGTGTTCCTTTGGGTGGCATGTGACAGTGCTTAAATTATTTCTGTAAGCCCTTATGGCAAAGAGACGTTCATGCTTCAAGAAATTTGCATTATATTTCGAAGAATTTGGTCATAACAAAAGAAATCCCCCAGTATGTCAAGATAAAAAAAAAATCTTTGATACTATAAACTCATTGACATTTACATTATAATTTCTCTTTCTGTATCAATCCTTTCAAAGAGTGTAGATAACAGATAAAACCCTGTCAACGAGAGAAAAATCATGCACAATAAAAGAAAAAAAAAATTAAACCATGACGTAAATGTTCCTGCTGCTGCGACGCATAGGGACTGCTATCAAAAGATTTTCATTCACTTCATAATTATTTTTTATTGCCTTTGCATATAAACCATGTCTAAATTACCACTTCAATCAAAGGCTTTTCGGCCTAAATTTCAAAATAAGAGAGCCATTTTTGGGGATGATGAAGATGAAGAATCCCATGTGAACGATGAACTTGTGGTAGGATTTGAAGATAATAAAATTAAAGAGTAAGTCGTTATTCATGCCACCATTCAGGTCTTGTAACTCACCCGCTTACTCACTCTTTTCTTTAGAGCTGTACCAAAAAAAGAAATTGCACCTCTTAGTATATCACCTTTACCAAATGCTGACTGGCGAGCTCTTGCTAAAAGCAAAAAAGAGCTATATGTACCTGCGCGGGCGCAGCAGCAGCAATCTAGCAACGACTCGAAACCAGAAGTGCTTTTACAGTCTGCAACCTCGTTTGGTTTACAAATTCAGAAAAAGAAGACCATCACGAACGAAAACACGAGTGAAGAGACAACAACCATTGAACAAGATACGATAGAAACAGTCGAGGAAGCACCCAAGACTTTAGAGGAACGAGCCATTGAAGCACTTATCAAAGGTAAAAAAAAAACAGAAGATATTAGAGTGTAGTGGATGTAGATTGACGGTTGTTTCCCCCTTAAAAAATAATAGAGTCGTTGGGCGAAGGAGAGGATGAAGAAGACAATAAACCAAAAAAGGTTATTCATGTCAATGAAGCATCGTTATTAAAAGACGATCTGGAAAATAGACCTGACGAAACCACTATGGATGCCTACGATAATATTCCAGTGGAAGAATTCGGTGCTGCACTATTGAGAGGTTTAGGATGGAATGAAGGTGATGGTATCGGTAGAAATAGAAAAAAGGCACCGTATGTATTATGATTATCTTTTTTTTTGTATATAATGTCTCGGACTAAATCAAAATAACAATTAGTGCACCTCCCGCTCCACCTGTGAAACAAAGAGAGGCGTTACTAGGCTTAGGCGCTAAACCAGAAGAAGTAGACAAGGACAATAAATCGAAACATAGACGCGCTGCATATGAGTACAAGGATACAAGCTTATTTAAAAAGATTTCAAAAAGAAAACACGATGAAGACAGTCCTAGTAGGGACGACAAGAGAAGAAAAGACGACCGAAGAGATAGTAGAAGAGATGATAGAAAGAGTGACAGGAGTGATGATAAAAGAAGAGACAGGAGCAGTGATAGAAGAAGAGACAGGAGCGGTGACAGAAGAAGAGATAGAAGCGGTGACAGAAGAAGAGAAAAGAGTGATGACAAAAGAAGGGATAGAAGCAGAGATGATAGTAGACACAAAAGACATAAAGATGATAGAAGGAGAGACGATGACGATGATGACAGACGTAGTAGACACGGTAGTAATAGTGGCAGTAGTAGTAGACGTCGTGATAGATATTAAAGTTGTCACATTTTGAACATGATAAAAAAAATAAAAAAACCTTAATCTGGTTGATATGATTACGAACTCTAATTGGATGAGTGACACATCAGAAAAAAAAAAGAAGATTTGGAACATTGCAAATACGAATCCCTCAAACTTCCTCTGGGTCTGCGTTTCAAAACCTTGCGTTCATAGGAAAGAATATTGCGCCATCGATTTGTATGATTACTACATCGTTTTTTTTTTTTTTTTTTTGTGTGATAATGCAGAATATATAAATAGAGAGGTATCACAACACGTCTTATCGGTTTCTTTTTTTCATTTAAATAATTTTTTTGTCTTTACTCCATAACAATGCCTAATTCTCCTCCTTACAAAGAAGAGATTATCATTGACTATGAAGATATCTCTCATCAACGTCAAACCCAAGAATTTTTTAAACATTTACCAGAGTATACAAAGCAGTACATTGTCAGCTTATTTCCTATCGCAACATGGCTTCACCGCTATAATTTAATGGTAGATCTTTTTTTTTTTTTAAAAAAAAAAAAAAAAAAAAAATTATCCTGGAGCCCGAATTAACTTTTTTTGTTCGATACTAGTGGCTAGTCCGTGATCTAATTGCCGGCGCTACTGTAGGAATTGTAATTGTCCCTCAGAGTATGGGTTACGCCAAGATTGCGGAATTGCCAGCACAATATGGCCTATAGTAAGTTTCAAATAAATGCAAACAATAGAGGTACTAACCGTTATTTACAGTACTGCCTTTGTTGGTTTATGTGTTTATTGTTTATTTGCTACCTCCAAAGATATTAGTATTGGTCCCACAGGTAAACACAACAAAAATAAACATTACAGATTTATGTACAAACAAACTGATCAGCAATCTCTTTTTTAATTTAGCCGTCATGTCATTACTGGTGGGTCAGACAGTAACGCGTGTGACTTCAGCAGACCCCACTATCACAGGGCCAGAAATTGCTGTGGCGTTGTCTTTATTCACAGGCATTATTGCTATGTTTATTGGCCTTGTGCGACTCGGTATTTTAGTTGACTTTATCCCAGGTAAAAACAGCATTTCCCCATGCTTTTCACAGACGTCATATTCATACTTTTTTATCATTATGTAGCACCCGCAATTGCTGGTTTCATGAGTGGATCAGCCATTACAATTACAATTGGTCAGATGCCCAAGCTGTTTGGCATCAAAGGAATGAATACACAAGACTCTTCCTATTTAATCTTTGGAAATTTCTTCAAGAATTTGCCCAACACCAAAGTTGATGTTGCATTTGGTCTCGTAAGTTTGGTCTGGTTGTATGGCGTCCGCTATGCTTGTCAAGTCCTCGGTAGACGGTATCCAAAGTACTCTATGCATTTTTTTTTCTTCAGTATCATGAGAAATGGTCTCTTGGTCATCTTTGGCACCTTGTTTGCGTTCTTGATCAATATCGGTAAATCAACCAGCCCCATCAGTATTTTGAAAACAGTACCCGCTGGTTTCACCGCTATGGCTATTCCCACCATCCGTCCCTCCGTAATCTCAGGAATTGCTAGCTCCCTTCCATCCGGTGTGATCATTTTGATCCTTGAACACGTTGCTATTGCTAAATCATTTGGTCGAATTAATGATTACACAATTAATCCAGATCAAGAAATTATTGCTATTGGGTTCACAAACATATGGGCATCCTTTTTTGGGTAAGTCTTACACATTACACACAAAAACCTTATTTTTAAACAATGAACTAAATTTCCTTTTTCTAGTGCATATCCTTCTACTGGTTCATTCTCCCGTACTGCTATTAAAGCAAGATCAGGTGTCAAGACACCTATTGCTGGTATCTTTTCTGCGTTGATTGTATTATTGGCCCTTTATGCTTTAACGCCTGCTTTCTATTTTATTCCTGATGCTGTTTTGGCTGCTGTGGTCATCCACGCTGTGGCAGATTTGGTCTCTGGACCTAGCTACGTAAAGAGACTGGCGGCTGTAAGCTTATGGGAACTTTTGATCTTTGTTGCTACTGTTCTGGTCACGTTTTTCTCCACAGTTGAATATGGTATTTATGCATCTGTTGCCATGTCTATTGTTATCCTCTTATTCCGTATTGCTCGTCCACGTTTCTGGGGCTTAGGTCGTATCCCTCTTTCGTCCGTTCACTCTGTTGTTTATGAAGAAGATAAAAAACAGCAATTTACAACCACTGAACATCAAAACTTTTTATATGTTCCTGAACAACATCCTTCTCTCGGTAAACTTGTAGAATCGTTACCTGACGGCATTCTTATGTGTCGTGTCGATGAATCTTTCACATACCCTAACTCAAGTTTTATCTCTGATAAAATTATTACCTATTGTAAAACTCGTACCCGATCTGGTGGCAAGGTATTGAGCAAAGGAGATCGACAATGGAATGATGATTCTACCCCTGCCACTTTGGCTGCCCGCTACAACTTGCCCCGTCTTCATGCTCTTATTCTTGATTTTGCGAGTGTCAACCGTCTGGATTCAAGCGGACTTCAAGCAATTGTGGATGCACAAAATACCTTGAACCGCTATAGTGGACATCACGTTGAATTTCATTTTGTAAATATTTTGCATCCTGCTATTCGTCGCTGTCTTATTGTAGCCCAATTCGGCACTCAACCTAGACCTGGAGATAGTCGTAAAGAAGTCTTGCCGGTTGTACCTGCTTCTAGAGATGGACCTCAACGTGATAACGAACATCAACATGCTGATATGGAAAATCAAGTAAATCAGGAAGAGGACGTAAAGGAAGGTCAAACTGATTATGTAGAGACTGTTCAAGGGGGTATTTCTATTCCCAAAGATCGCTATCCTTTCTTCCATTGGAGCTCTGATGATGCTGTTCGTTCTGCTCTAGAGTCTCAGGAAATTCGTCAGTCCCTGGAGGAATCCGGTGAGACTCTTCCTGATGAAGCTATTTCCAATAGTAATGTACCAGCTTCGCATTAAGTTAGTTATACCCGCATTTTTTTGCTCCATGTTCTATTCCTGTGTATCATATTATATATATATCCATCTTCCTTTTGTTGTAATTCCATGTTCAATGTAGTTTATTTTTTAACAATAAATCGTTTTAAACTAAACCCAATGATTGCCCACTAATTATAGTAAAAACAAACAACTTTCACTTTATTCATTATTTGCTGTAATTTATCGCAAAAATGCTTGATAATACAGTCTAAAAGTAGGCGACCGTTAAATGTTTTGTTAAGACGGCGCATTTATACTTGTCCTGATAGTCATAACCATCGCCATGTTTCTTTAAGGCGACCCGAAGAGAAGAATTATAATGATTGTACTTGAATTCCATTTGAACGGCAGAACCTGGGGTCAGTTCCTCGTTGCTCAATTTAACAGCACATATAGGGTCATAGCAAAGACCTTCCAGAGAAAGAACATCCTTTGACTTGGTGTGATCAAGATTTTTGATTTTTACAAAAACTAAAAAAAAAATATTAGCACTTACTTTGTGGTGGGTATTTCGTATTGCTTTGGAGAAAAAAAACCTAAACTCAAATTATATATTTTGTATCTGTACGGGTTCCAATCCATGTTTTCCAGGTTGAATTGTATGCTGAAACCAGTATTAAGTATTTGTTGCCCTTTTTGTATTACTACTGCGGCAAACCCCTCATGCAAGTTCACCTTTTTACCGCTTTGGGGGCTTGTGTACGATAAATAAAGATCGTTGTCTATTTGATAAGGATATATATCTTTGATATAAATACCATAGGACTCGTCATATACCTGGTAAAGCTTCTCATGACGTGGGATATTTCCATGTGTCTGTTGTAATAGTTGGTTAAGTGACTCCTTAAAAAAGTAACCTTGAGTATCTTTTCCTTTCGATTCGATACTAGCTGCAATAAAATTATTTAACGTCTTAGTGTATGCTTGATGGAGTGGGTAGTTGCTCGACATGTCGTAAATGTTCCCCAAACCAAAGATATAATCTACGTTGTAGTTTCCAAATAAACTTGTATTTACTAGTGAGGATGCAATGATTGTGGTAACATGTTGTATCGTTGGTTTTATGCCAATATGAAAGATATTGCGGAGAGAAATGTGTAAGCTGCAAGCACACGTAGAAGGATCTATTTTTATCTCGCTTTGAAAATCCATATCTATGCTGATTTCTTTGGATGTGAGCTAAAATATAGGATGATATTATGTTTAACTTGATGCCTAAAAATAATTTGCTGCTTTACTTACAACTTTAGAGATATGTTGCTTCAATATTGAAATTACGTGTTTGTAATCCTTTGACAAGTGAAAATCATGAATCGAACATCCTTTTACCATGTGTGAGAAACAGTCTTTGGATTCCTTATCTGCTTGAACATGGCACCAAATATTTTTACATAGGCTTTCGTACACATTGTCAGTATGAATTATTTCGTCATGAACTATTATTGTACATGCGTTTTCTTCCTCTGTCGCAGTCCTTACAACTTGGTGTAAGGTAAGCTGAACATAGTTTGCTTGTATTTGTGCTACAACAAAGAAAGTCTTGAGCCCAAGACTTATACCCAACTTGTCTTGAATTGCAGGAAGAATATTTTCTCCTTGAGTTGTGATTCTTGTCTTTTGATTTGCATTATTCTTTGTCGCTAGAACACCTTCGGTAAAGATTTCTTTTAAAGTATCACCTGGACCAAGCATTTTGTTTTGGAGAGATTTTTTTATGGACATAACACATTCAAACTTTTCCACGTTTTCTTTATAGCTAAGGTCTGCTTTTACTTGCTTTTTTGCCAGATTCTCGAGATAAACTAGGTATATAATCAAGAAAATTTGAATGTATTCTCTTTGACGAATGAGAATATGCTTTTGATCGACATTTTCGGATGTAGACGTAACACTGGATTTTGAAAAAAAGACGTCTAACTTGTTCGTGGTGGAAAAAATATGTCTAATAGATAATGCTGGTTCTTCGTTATACCAATCATCTTTTTCCTGGATTTGTTCTTGATTTAGTTCCAATGATGAGCCAACAAGGTTATAAGCTTTTCTTTTTAATCTATGCAATTATAAATGCTTGTGATTAATAGACATTTATCTAACATCTCTAATATAGAATTTACTTGTCAATAAAACTCGGAAGTATGAAACTTTTCTTTTTTTCTGATTTTTTAAGGGTATCTTTATAATTTAAGTATATCTTAAATTGCTTATCCAGGAATGTTTTTAACCTAAGAGACAAATATTTTTGTTAATACACACACGTTTAATTGCTTTCCGTTCATACCTTTCATCAATTTTGAGTAATGGATATTGGTATAATTCTTTTTGCACGAAGAAGGTATTTAGAGGATAAACGTTGCTAATCAATCACATACAAGAAAAGATTAATATAATATTTTCAAAAGGCTTTTTAGAGAAATTTAAAACTTACCATTTACTATATTTAAAGGTCTCAATATGATTACAATTTTTTCCCGATGAAAACGTAAAGCAAACCGAATTAAATGATATAACTGTATTAACAAGAGGGTTATAGTGGGATACGACTCTTTGTACCGGATTAAGTCTTACCTAAATCAATTACGATATCTTTCCTGGGATACTCAACTAAAGATAGTGAACGAATCACTTTTTTGTTTTCAGGCATGATCATGGGCGGTTTCTGTGAATTCAAAATCTCCAGCTGATACTGTATCTGCAATGTACTTCCGAAAAGTGTATCGTTCATTTCAATAAACGTGCCATGTTTTGAGTAATATCCAAACGTCATAATTTTGCAATGCAGCGAATTCTCACACAAGTCCCTGAATTCTTTTCTCAAGTTATCCAACAGTAATTGATGATCAAATCCATCTGCTTCCGTAAACTGGCTATCCCGAAGCTTTAAAATTACTTCACGCTCACTACTGCCTGTGTGTTGTGGTAAATTTGTCATTTTATCCAGAAAAATCTTCAGGATATAGTCGGACATTTTCTTATAACTGTTTACCATGCAACTCTTCATTACGGCTATTGCTCCATCATGTCTTAAACAAGCGCTCCATTCAATTGAATTATGAATCTTGTCATACGAACTTGTAATGGTAAAATCATATGAGTTGGAATATATCTGGAGAGAAAGAATATGGGGCAAAAATGTTCAGCACTCCTTGTGTGTACACTAAACTAATTTTAGTATTCATTTCTGTTAATTACCTTGGGCATGAAAAATCCCATGTTTCCATCTGTCCGTATAGCAAATCCATATTCTTTAAACTCTTTTTCTATACTTTGCTTTATTTCAAGATCAAGAGCAATATCAAAAGAAGTTGACTCTAATAGTTTTACTTTGAAACTGTCGTCAGTTGATGTCGTTATGGGGGGGGGATAATGAGCGGAAAACAGATCAACATTGACAAGCAGTTCGTTTTGTGTTAACTTCAATTCGCACATGATATATTGTTGCCCATTTTTTATAGTAGAATTTATCTTTAAACATTCATCCGAGTCCAAAGACTGTATATACCTAAAATCGGATTCAAGCTGACTGTAAAAGAGTAATCTGCTGGGAGGATCATGTTTGGCAATTAATCCAGCTTCAATAAAAAGTGGACGAATCAATTCTTCTCGTACTTCTATCTCCCATATGGTTGGAAGAGTAATCGCATAGTGACACTGCATATCTGGATCGGTTTTTACACGTATTAAAGCTGATGGGTCGCATTTTTGAAGATGTTGCAAAGATCTTTTTACTCCCTCTTGCACGAGCATTTCATACGTATCATCTGCACAACTAGCTTGATCGTTCGCTTCAGATAAAGCAGGCTTACAGGATTTAAACCTTCTCTTTAAATAATTGTTATAAAGTTCCAAGAAAATATTGTTCGTATAGAATATGTTTTTCTGATTATCTTCACATTTGCGTTTTTCAGCTTCTACTCCGAGAGCCAAAACCTTTTTACTGCCGATATCAAATAATCCAGACGCCCTTTGTTGTCTAATTTATTGAAGAAGTAGAAATCAATACAGACAAAAGATGATTTCTGTAACCAAACTTTGTATTATCTTACATGTTTTGAAACGGTGAAACTCCTTGTTTGCTCCCACTGTCAAAACTGCGAGAATACAGATAGTCTTCGTCGAAACCTATTTCATACATGACGATCAGTCTTTTGTTATCAATGAAAGCTGTGTTGTATACACTTAATACCTATGCTAACACAATAGTCGTTATGAGAAAGATCGTATAGCTCGTCCATAAACTTGGCACTCCTTATGAATAATGAAAATAAAAAAAAAAGATCAACAAACAATAAAAGAGAAAGGAATTATACGCCATAATTGATGACCTTAAGAAACATCTCCTCCTTAGAAGGGCTTAGCCGTCTAAGGTTGTTTATCACTTAATGATCTACATACAGTTTGTGACACAGCTTTAAACGAATCTCCTATTTTTGCAAATCTTTGTTAAGCCCAAGTGAGTTTACATGAGTAATACATTACTGATAGGTGTTTTATGCCTGAGTTGTGAGACCACACCGATAAGTTTGCTCATTTTAAATAGCTTACTAGATTTCTATCTGGCATAATAAGCGAAATAATCTGAATATGCTTTGTATATTTAGTTATATTTCAAGGTTTTTTAGTCATTTATCGTAGCAGTTGTTTACACCTCCTTAAACTTATTGAATTTGGGGATAGAAGCACAGTCGCACTAGGATTTGTAAACCACCGCCTCAATGGCAAAAATGATAAAAAGAAAAAGGATAGGCACAATTATGGTAATTGTAGCATTACTGAGGGCTTTTTGAGGGCTTTGAGGTAAACACGTAGAGCATTATAGCACCATGACAATTTATAAGCTCATGTTTTGAATATTTTAATAGGTTATATACTCGGGAAAGTCAAAACATTATAGAAGTGGTCGACATCTATGATTAGAAAGACCACAAACTTTTCTTTACTTTTCAGACAATAATGATGCTAGCGTTAACTGATTTTTAGTACATTTAAGCAGACAACCTAAAAAATTAAACCATGATCCAGTATATATACTAGGCTGACAAACCACATATCACTACGAAGTTAATAAATAAATTCCTAAGTGTTACTTCCGCTCATTGCAATAGAACAAGATAACCGTGACATATATGTTTATTTTATATAATGTATAGGAGAATGAAGACATATTGACTAAGATTGACAATTTATTTGCATTAGAAAGAAATAAGGATTATCTTCTGTCGTGTCTTCTTCTTTCACTTCTCTCGCTTCTTTCTCTTGGCTTGTCTCGTTCAGATCTTTCGGAGCGTTCCGATTTTTCAAGTCTATCGGATCTGTCACTTCTGTCTCTGTCTGATCGTTCACTTCTATCTCTGTCCGGTTTCTCGTTTCTATCTCTTTCAGATCTTACACTTCTATCCCTGTCGGATCTGTCTCTGTCTGATCTGTCCCTATCCGATCTGTCCTTGTCGGATCTATCCTTGTCGGATCTATCCTTGTCGGATCTGTCCTTGTCGGTTCTGTCCTTGTCGGATCTGTCCTTGTCTGATCTGTCCTTGTCTGATCTGTCCCTGTCGGATCTGTCCCTGTCGGATCTTTCTCTGTCAGATCTTTCTCTGTCGGATTTGTCTCTATCCGATCTGTCTCTGTCGGATCGCTCTGCTCTGTCTCGACTTCTGTATCTTGATCTTGAAGAGTGGCGTCTTGATGAAGTGTGATGAGATCTGCTTGATCTATGGCGTGAAGAAGAGCGTTCATCCTTTGGGGATCTTGATCTCTTTCTGCTTGAATGATCACGACGTTTATCGTCGTGTCTATCATCGGAACGTTTAGAATCCTTATCATCACTTCTTCTGTCTTCACGTCTATCATCCCGTCTGTCGTCGCTTCGTCTGTCGTCGCTTCTTCTTTCATCACGTCGTCTGTCATCTCTTCTGTCTTCCCGCTTTTCGCTACGTCTGCTTTCACTACGATCATCACGACGAGGTGATCGTGATCTGGAATAGGCGCGGTCTGAACGAGGGCCAAGTGGGATGATATCCTCTGGTTTTTTGTCGTCATGACGTCTTGTACTCCCACTATGATGGAATCCACGTCCTCTACCACCTCTTCCACGCATGAAGCCACCTCTAAAGTTATTGTTGAAAGCAAACATATCTTGTGGTGGAGGCATACCAGGGAAAGGAGGCATGTACATCTCTTCATTATTGTTATTAAATTGGGGTGGAGGGAAATTAGGCATAAAGGGAGGTCTACCATCCATGTCATTATTATTCCAGTCACCCGTAGGGAAAGCAGGGAAGCGATTATTCATAAACGGAGGTCTTGCCATGTTCATCCAATTCATATCTGGTGTTGGGAACATATCGGGAGTGGGCATCATCATATTATTCATCATGGGTTTTCGCATTGGCATCTTTCTGTCCTCATCAAAGACTTGAGGTGGAACATTTCCCTTTGTAGAAGACTATACTATGGTGTTAATATCGTGTGCAGAGATAAGAGTCTCCTATTCTTTGTTACCTCTGCCACTTGGGAAGATTCTTCTTTGGTATCCATTGGATCTTCATCACCAGTATGAAGAGGTTCTGTGGGTTCATCTTTTTTCTTTTCGGCTTCTTGTTGGATATAGGCTTCAATAGCTAAGCGTAATGTCTTGTTAGGAATGCATTGGTCAATGGAGACATTATCGGCATGACAATTAGGACACGAGTTTGATTTTTCTAAAGTTGTTGTGATACCTGCATAAAGAAAGAAGAGTATAAATATGTGGGTTTACCAAAAAGACCTTTTTGCTATTATCTTTAGAACTTCTTTTATCCTATCCACGCTATTTCCCTCATTCTCAAATAAACACATTGAAGACAAAACAAAAAAAATAAAAGTGGCATCAAAAGTTCCCCATTTCAGACGATGCTTTGTTCTGAATAAAATATATAAAAATAAAGAAATAACAATATACAGACTAAAGATAATACAATAAGGATTGTCAAAAAAGCAATCATACGTACATTCTTTACAAAAGGATTTTCCACAGCATGGTAAAAGCACTGCATCTGTCATTAATTTCTCACACACTGTACAACATAACTCTTGAGGTTTTTGGTCTTGCTGGTTAGTTTCATTCTCAACCATTCTAATAATAAATTATTATTAATAAGAGAGAGAGAGAGAATATATGATCTACACCATTACCTTTGGGTTCGTTGAACAAACTGTCCTTTGGGAACATTGGGACAATAGTAGATCCAATGGCCAGGTTGTCCGCACTTAAAACACGTATAACCAGTAGGCGGTTTTTGAGTTTCAGGAGGAATATTCGATGGATTGTTCGCTGCTGCTGCTGCTGCTGCTGCCGCGGCGGCGGCGGCCGAATGGCGTTGCATTTGCTGTTGTCTTTGGAACTGTTGCATCATCATCATTTGTTGGAAGTGTTGATATTGCACGGGATTCATCATACCCATTTTCATGACGGGATCAAAATTATTTGGCATCATGGGTCGAAAAGGAGGTTTACCTCCATTATTGTTATTTCTACTCTTTATTTAGTTCTTTGTCTTTGTTACTTTTTATATCTTTTTTCCCCTCTCAAAAATACCTACTGTTGATCCTTTGGTTCTTGATTGAACTGTTCAGGTCTGTCTTCAGCATTAGAATCGTCCATGATCAAGAGATTTTGGTTTTAAAAAGAGAAGAAAGAAAAAATAGAAAAAATAAATAATCGACATGACGTACTTTTAAGAGTCACACGAGAAATAATAAAATAAAAAAAAAAATGCATGCCAAGGTTTTTGAATATTTTCTGGTTTACCCTCAACCATGTCCAATTCTGATTTTCTTGCAGTATGTATATACTTTATAAAAACTGGAGATTCCTTCTTTTTTAACAGAGAAAAAGTAGAAGGCGATTGAAATCGTCAAAAAGGCAACTGAAGAAGACCACAGAGGCAACTATAAGGAAGCATACAGCCACTATCAAAATGCCCTCGAGTACTTTATGACAGCTATAAAATGTATGCCTACCTCCTGCTACAAAGACTTTCGCAGCTAAACATTTGTATTATATAGACGAAAAGAATGATCGCTTAAAAGATCCTATCCGAAAAAGATTTGTAGAGTATCTGGATAGAGCAGAAATGCTAAAAGATTTCCTGCACGAGCAAGAAAAGAAAAGGGAACCGGTGGGCGCCAATGGCGTCTCCAAAAAGTAGTGTGTAATATATTTAATTTTGAGTATACCTTTACTGACACCTCTATAACAGAAAAAAGGGTGAACTAAGTCAGGATGAGGATGATCCAGATATGAAAAAGATGCGAGCTACTTTAACAGGCGCCATTTTGACAGAAAAACCAAATGTACGCTGGGATGATGTAGCAGGATTAGAAGGTGCCAAGGAAGCGTTGAAAGAGGCCGTTATTTTACCCATCAAATTCCCACATTTGTTTACAGGACAACGTAAACCTTGGCGAGGTATTTTATTATATGGTCCCCCCGGTACCGGTAAATCTTTTCTTGCCAAGGCCGTCGCCACAGAAGCCAATTCCACCTTTTTCTCGGTTTCATCCTCTGATCTCGTTTCAAAATGGCTTGGCGAAAGTGAAAGATTGGTGAAACAATTGTTTCAAATGGCAAGAGAGAGTAAACCATCCATCGTATTCATTGATGAGGTCGATTCTTTGTGCGGTACGCGTGGTGAAGGTGAATCGGAAGCATCACGACGTATCAAGACCGAATTTCTTGTACAAATGAACGGAGTGGGAAATGATATGGATGGTGTGTTAGTATTAGGCGCAACAAATATTCCATGGCAACTGGATTCCGCTATCCGAAGAAGATTTGAAAAACGTATTTATATCCCACTTCCTGAATTACATGCAAGAGCAACCATATTCGCTTTAAACGTGGGTTCAACACCATGTACATTATCTCAAGCAGACTACCGAAAATTAGCTGAAATGACAGAAGGTTATTCGGGTTCGGATATTGCTACATTGGTTAGAGACGCCTTGATGCAACCCATTCGAAAAGTACAGATGGCTACTCATTTTAGATGGGTAGAAGCTCCATCAAGGAAGGATCCAAATCAATTGGCTCGTTATCTCACTCCCTGTTCGCCTGGTGCTCCGGGGGCACAGGAGATGACTTGGGTGGATATCGAGCCCGATCAATTACT